>NC_058131.1:494149253-494293019 GCF_016433145.1 Gracilinanus agilis
GGCAGCTGGGTAGCTCAGTGGAGTGAGAGTCAGGCCTAGAGACAGGAGGTCCTAGGTTCAAACCCGGCCTCAGCCACTTCCCAGCTGTGTGACCCTGGGCAAGTCACTTGACCCCCATTGCCCACCCTTACCAATCTTCCATCTATAAGACAATACACCGAAGTACAAGGGTTTAAAAAAAAAAAAAAAAAAAGGAGTTTGTAGACAGTGATTTGGTTCTTCTTGGGCATTAGCATCTTGGTTGCAGCAAGAATTATTCCAGATGGAATCCAGGCTAGAAAGGCCCCAGTCCTTTTAAATCTTAGTAACTTTCTTCTTAGATTACCTCCAATTTACCATATATATATATATATATATATATATATACTGTGTACATAATTGTCTCTTTCATTAGAGTTGTTGCTCTTTCCAAGCTGGGACTATTTTTGGTGGCGTTGGTGATAATGGTGGAATTGTTTCTGTTGTCATTCCATTTGTTTGTATCCTCCAGTGCCAGGCACAGAGTAGCCACTTAAATTGTTCTCGATTTTACTTAAGTCAATGGACTTAACCTCCTGAATGCTCTCTCCTCTGGGTTTCTGTATGACTATTCTTTCTTCTTTTGTTTCTACTTTTCTGTCAGCACCTTCTCAGTCTACTTTGCTAGTATCATCCATAACATGCCTCCCAAGTATGGATAAACACTAAGGTTTTGTCTTGGTTCCTATTTTCTTTTTTGTCATGCTCTCTTCAGCTTATGCAGGTTTCATTATCTCCTCTCTATATTTCTTATATATATTTCTCATATATATTTTTTCATATATATATTTCTCATATATGTATGTTTATATAAATATATGAGCATATATAGATATATATCTATGCATACTATAATATAAATATATGTGGGAGCAACTGAGTTGGCTCAGTGGATTGAGAGCCAGGCCTAGAGATGGGAGGTCCTAGGTTCAAATCTAGCCTCAGACACTTCCTAGCTGTGTGACCCTGGGCAAGTCACTTAACCCCCATTGCCTACCCTTACCACTCTTCTGCCTTAGAATCAGTACACAGTACTGATTGTAAGACAGAAGGTAAGGGTTTGAAAAAAATATATATATATGCACATATTATATGTTAGTATATATGTAGCAAACACATACACATATGCATCTCCAGACCCAGTTCTGACCTATCTCCTGATCTCTGCTCCTACATCTCAAACTGACCAAGTGCTTATTGAATGCACTAAACTGAATATCCCATAGACATTTCAAATTTGACATGTCAAAAATAGAACTCATTATATATTCATTCCCCAATATCCAGCACATCTTCTCTAGTTTTCTATTTCTTTAGATCATATCACCATCCTACTGTCCATCCATGATCTTAAATTGAGTGTCAGTCCTCAGTTCATCAGTATCCTTTAAAACACAGGTACCTTAAGAAGTACCATTAAAAAAAATACCATCTTTACCTATTGTTTTGTCTCGGTTTCCACAGTTACAATAGGTCTATTTGTTTCCTCATTACCTCTCTCCTGAAGTGCTGAAATAGATTCTTTTAGGTAATTGTCCTTTTCTCAATTTGCTCCCATCTCTAATCCATCCTACACATAACCACCAAATTGATTTTTCTTTAGTATGCGTCTAACCAGGTTATGATTTCCCTACTTAATACTTTTAGGAATACACACATACAAACACATACATATCAAACACACACATGCACACACACATATTTGCACTTAAAAGCCCTCATGATCTGGTTCAAACTTACATTTCCACCCATATTAAGCTTTAATCCCTTTCATGCATTTGAAAATCAAGTTAGCCTCAGCCAAATTAGTTTCTGTTATTTTTCCCCCTCCTCATATAGAGCACTTCATTTCATTCTCTGTTCTTGAGACAACTAGGTGGCTATTGGATAGTGTGCTGGGCCTAGAGGGGAGGAAATATTAGTTTAAATCTGGTTCAGACACTTAGTCAAGTCACTTTACCACTTCTGCCTCAGCTCCCTGAACTTGAAAATATGAATAATATAGCACCTACCTCACAAGGTTGTTGAAGGATCAAATGAGATAATAATTTGTAAAGTGCTTTGTACGGCACATAGTAAAGTACCACCATCTGTATGAAATATTCCCTGATCCACTGAATTGAGAGTGTTTTTCCCTAAATTTTGTTGTACCTATTTTTATACGTAGATATTCATGTTGTTTCTTCTGGTTATATAAAAGTCTAGTTCTTCAAGGGCATGGACTTTGTCTTTGTATTCTCTAATGTCTGATACAGTCCCTCTCTTATAGTAGGCTCTCAATAAATGCATGTTGATTGTTTGTTTGACTGATTATGTAAAGTACTTTGCACAGCTTAAAGCTCTTTGTAAATGTCAGTTTTAATCATCTTTATAATGATGTCTAAAATGAACGGGTTGGGTTGAACTATTTGATTTCTAAGATTCATTCCATACACATACACATACATACACACCACACATACATGCATAAACATATATACATGTAAATTATAAAAATGTAATATAGAAGTTTGTGTGAAAAAAAAAACTTAGGACTTTTACTGGATTGAAAATAAAACATAGGGGGAAGCTAGGTGGTTCAGTGGTTTGAGAGCCAGGCCTAGACATGGGAGGTCCTAGGTTCAAATCTGGCCTCAGACACTTCCTAGCTGTGTGACCCTGGGCAAGTCACTTAACCCCCATTGCCTAGCCCTTACCACTCTTCTGCCTTGGAGCTAATACACAGTATTGATTCTAAGATAGAAGGTAAGGGTTTAAAAAAACAAAAAAGAAAACAAATTAATAGTATGGTATAAAAGTATAAATGCAAATGTAATATGGGAAGATATATTCAGAACAAGGAAGATGAGAGTCCCATGTTATTTATCCTTGGCTATTGCTGTTATTTGTCCTTCATTTTTGAAGAGAAATAATGACATCATGGCGTGATGTCTCCACTTGCATATGAACTGAATTTAAGTGAGACAGAATTGCACAAATTCATCAGCTTCACTCTCTCTTCCAGAGCCATTGCTATCCAGTGGCAAGACAAAAGTGAGGAAGACTAGTGAAGGCATGCAGTGGTGACCTTGGCAGCTGTGATATCTGACCAAGCTCTAAGTATTCCACAATACTTGCTTCAGTTGCCATCATGACTGTTGGAACAAACTGTTCTCATCCATCCATTCTCTTCCAGGAAGTTTACACATGTTTCGGATTGACATCTTTCTAACTCACTGGCAGTTTTTGGACTGCAACCTGGTTTGGTCCATCTGCTAAGATGGATTTATCAAGGTGGAAGGTAGACACCAAAGGTGTATAACAGCCCTGAAAAGGGCTAGATTAGATAGCATCTAAAATATTCTTTTTGGCTTTTTGGTTGTCACTTTTTGAGAAGTGCTTCATTAAGTGATAGACTATCCAAAAGAAACCAAACAAGATAGTGGAAGTCCTAATACTTATTCCATCCATATTAATTTAAGGTGTTTGGACAATTTTATTTGTGGAAAGGCAGCAGAAACATTAACCATTATGAGAGAATTTTTGAGAATGCAGCCTCTCAGAGAAAAAAAATACCATAGGCAAAGGTGGCTGGAGTTTTGTTTTCAATTAGCTGATTTATATACGACTATTATAGTTTTGAGAATGATAGCTGGGAAACTCTGATAATCAGAACTTTTTCAAAAAATCTCTCATGCACACAAACACATATACAAACACATTCTTTGTGATTCATCTAACCAGAAATATGTGTAACCAGTTTCTCATTTTATGATAGAGGTGAGTTACTTCACATATGGATGAGCCGTTTTGAGGCAGCAGTTATTCAGTGACCAAAAGAGAGCAGACAAAATGGAAAAAAAGTATGCTGGTGGAAAAGAAACTAAGAAGGCCATCTGCTACTTAAATAGGGTTGACTCTATTCTCAATTGCTTTGAAAGAAGGCAAACTTATAGTCCTACTCTGACATACTTGCTATTTATCACCCACACAAATACACACATTGCTCCATCTGTCTCTGTCTTTGCACGTTATCCCTTATATAAGGAATGCTCTTTCACCTCATCCCTGACTTCTTTCAAGATCTAGTTCAAATGGCACCATTTTCAGAATTCTTTTTTCACTTCCTTTCCTCTCTCATTTGCTCATGTCTTTCTCTCTTATGTGTTTTTTTATATTTATTATATATAGTGCTTCCATGATATGTATATATATATGTTTATATATATTATGGAAATATTATTTTGGTGCATGTGATCTCCTGCATTAGAATATGAACTTCTTGAGGGAAGGAGCTTTTTAAAAATGTATTCCTAGAGTATAGTATGTTGGCTGGTACACTATAAATGATTAATGAATGTTATTTGCTTGATTATCTCTAGAAATTTGACAGTAAAAAAAGGAGATGCATAAGACAAGCTCTTGAATGTATGGAGATAGAATTAACTCTCCCCTTGCCTATCTTTAAATTAATCAACAAAAACTGAAAACACCCCTACTTAACACTAAGTAGGGGAGGTTCTCAAACCACTTACTAAAAATGGGTGAAAACCCAGAGAGGACTCACCACCCCTGGGCAGTGCGAAGCAAATTTAAAGACTACAATTAGTTCCCTTAAAGTGGAGGAAGGGACAGGAAGTGACATGGGAAAAGAACAATAAAGAGTCTTGAACTTCCTGTCTGAGAGAGGGTTCAGTCTGAATCTAGGGCTTGGAGAATCTTGGACTGGGACTGCGGCTTGGAGCTACTAATTGGGTCTTCATCCTGGGACCCTGACTTTTGGACTGCTTCTGGTAAGACTGCTCCTGAATCTTCTCCCTTTGGAGATTTGACTTAGGTGAGTGAAAAAAGCTGACCATCTTTTCCTGGCTTCTGGAGAGATTAGTTCCAGAGAGGGTTCCCCTTCTTGGAAAAGGCTGCATGGCTTGAACCCTTGCTTAATTCACCACCGAGTCCTCTGGCTAAGGGTTTAAAGAGCCCTGGGTGGGTGGAGTTGGGGACTGGAGCAACATTTAGGGTGATAGACTACACTTTTTACTCTACCCTTTTTTATATTTCTCTACTTTCATTCATTTCACCTCTTTGTAAATAAAGCTACTGAAATTCAATTTGACTTGAGCTATAATATTTTTAAATTGGTGGCCACAGTACTATCTTAGAATTCTCATATATTTAGTCAAACCCTTAATTTTAATTCCTTACAAATGATTGATGGGGTCAAGTGAGAGTTTTTCTAAAGCTGAGAAAAACCTGCATATATCTTCAGGCAGCATATGAAAAGTCAGTGAAGAGAGACTGAGGATGAAGAAGGAAATGATTAATGGTGTCAGCTCTTAGAAGAGACAAGAGAGAATGGGAATGAGGGCTCTGATAAACACTTGATCTTGTTAAGGAGAAGGGTCACCTACTCCCTAGAGAGAAGAGTAAAGGAGAAAAGGATGGATAAAGATGTAGAGAGGTTTTGAGGTAATGTGAATGAGAGGAGAGTGAACTCATTGAGGTTTGTTTCTATCATCTCAATAAAATAATATATAAAGATATCTTTTGATATGGATGTTCAGTCATTAGTGTTGTTTTCGTATAGCCTCTCCAACAATAACCAAGTTTTTGTTTGTTTTTTGCTTTTTTTTGTCATCTTTGCCAATCTGATGAAAGTGAAATGGAATGTCAGAGTTGCTTATTCATTAGTGATTTGGAACATTTTTTCACATAATTAATAGCTTGGATTTCTTCTTTGAAACCTGTCTATTCACATCCTTTCACTATCTATTAGGAAATGACTCCTGAAGAGGTGATAAGTATCCATTATTCTTTATATTCACTGTTCTCTCCAGATTTCTCTTTTCAAACTTGATGGCAAAACCCTCGGACATGAACTTAATCAACTCTAACAGTAGGATATTATAGAACTAGTTGTTATTCTTCGGTGAACTCACTTCATGTAGACTTTAAAACATAGCAAACTTTTAAAAACCAGAAGCAACTAGTCCATGATAATGACTGAAAGAATTGCCTTCCTACTATTAACTACCTCCTTGAAAGTCAATGTCTTACTGCTAATTTCCCTAAATCTTTGACTGGCCTCATGTCATTTCCTTCTTAACCTCTATCAGCCTTTGTTCTTTTTTAAAATTATTTAATTATTTTTATTGAGTAATTAAGAAAAATTTTCCATGGTTACATGATTCATGTTCTTTCCCTCCCCTCCTCATTGTTCTTCTGCACATATCTGAATGGATTTCCTTGCAATTAAGCACATTCTGAGATTGGCAAAGGAATCATCCCACCTGAATCACTACCTTCCCTCCAGTGTAGCACTGGACTAATTGTTTTCTTTTCCTTTTTTAATTTAGAATATTTTTTCATGGTTACCTGATTTATGATTTTCCAACCCTCTTCCCTTCCCGCTCCCAGAGTTGACAAGCAATTCCACTGGGTTATTCATGTATCATTGTTCAAAACCTATTTCCATATTATTCATATTTGCAGTATAGCGATCTTTTAACATCAAAACCCTAATCATATCCATATCGAACTACATGATCAATGATATGTTTTTCTTCTGTGTTTCTGTTCCCACAGGTCTTTCTCCGGATGTGGATAGCGTTCTTTCTCATAAATTCCTCTGCATTGTCCTGAGCCATTGCATTGCTGCTGGTAGAAAAGTCTATTATATTCTATAGTGCCGTAATGTATCATTTTCTGTGTACAATGTTCTCCTGGTTCTGCTCATTTCACTTTGCATCAATTCCTGGAGGTCTGAATTGGATTAATTCTTGACAAAAAATAAATTGATAAAGCAAGCAAAACACCAGGTGCCATGCTAGATTTGAGTGATGAGAGAAAGAGAGAACGTAAGAAACAAAGAAAGCAAGCAAGGAAGGAAGAAGGAAAGGAAGGAAGAAGGTAAGGAAGGAAAGGAAAGAAGGAAGGAAAGAAGGAAGGAAGGAAGGAAGGAAGGAAGGAAGGAAGGAAGGAAGGAAGGAAGGAAGGAAGAAGCAGAGAAAGAAAGAAAAAAGAAAGGTAGAAAGAAGGAAAGAGAGAAAGAGAAAGGAAGGAAGAAAGAAAGAGAGTGAGAGAGTGAGAGAAAGAAAAAAAGAAGAAAGGAAGGTAAGAAGAAAGGAAAGAAGGAAGAAAGAAGAAGCAGAGAAAGAAAGAGAAATAAAGAAAGAAAAAAGAAAGGAAGAAAGAAAGAAGGAAAGAGAGAAAGAGCAAGCGAGAGAGAGAAAGAAAGGAAGAAAGAGAGAAAGAAAGGAAGAAAGAAAGAAAGAAAGAGAAAGAGAGTGAGAGAGAAAAAAGGAAGGAAGTAAGGGAGGAGGGAGAGACAGAGACAGAGAGACAGATAAGAGAGACAGAGAGAAAAAGAGAGTGTACAAATCCTTCTGCAATTTAGTACAACTTTCCTCATTCATCATTTATGACAGGAACCAGGCCAACTTGTTCATGACAGTACAGTCAAACTTCCCCTAAGAAAATTTGGAAATTAAAATACAATAATGTAAATGTAGTTTCTGTTTATGTGGGGAAGGGGGGATATCCTATGTCAAATATGCAATTTGGAAGAAGTTTCTCTGGTGCTAACTTTTCCAATAGATTTTCATTCATTAATGAAATCAATCTAGGTGACTAATTTCTCAATAGGCCAGTAATTACAGTTCAGTACGGGGTTGAAACACACTCTAGAATACAAATGCATATACTATTCAACACTAAGTTCACTATCATCTGTCCAAAATAATAAAGATTAAATGAAGGAATACACCAGAGGAAAACGTTGCCTATGATTTTGTTTGGTAGGTTTATTAGATATGGTCATATTAATATTTAATTTAATATGTATTACTGTTGTGTTGGTTGCCCTTAATTTCACTGTTCCATTAGTGATCTATTTCGGTTACTTGTAAGCATTATAATCACATTCCCCCCTCCTCAACCTAAATCCATTTAATTGCAACCTGACTCCATTTATTTTCATTCCTGCCTGAGGGATAATGACACACAGCTGGTCCCTATTCTTTGTATATTAACAATTCATATACAGCAGTTGAAGTCAGTTTAAGGTAAGCCTAGAAATTGTCACACGCATCCTAAAATGAAGGCTTAGATGTGTGGGGGATGATTTGTGATCATACACAGAAGCACAGGGTTTACAATCAGTTCTTCTTTGGGAGTCATTGTGTAATTGGGAAATATTTAACAAAAGTTTTAAAATATAATATGAGGTAGATAAGTTTATATTTTAAAATTAAATTAATATGCAATCCACAAAAAGCTTTATGTATTGATCAGTGGCCTCCATTTGTATTTAAGTTTAACATCACCGGATTCAAAGATTCTTTACTGTTCTCAAATACAATGTTAATTAATCCCCTATCTACTTCAAATCCCTTTCTGGTCAAGAAAGACTTTGTATGGTTCTTTCATTAAATAAGCCACCCCTTAAGAATGGTAAAATGGGGAAAAAACAAACAAACAACAACAATAACAACAAAACAGTAACTTCGGATTCATAGCCCTTGGTTCAAATAAAAAATCCGTTATCTACAGTAAGTTATTTAATAACTCTTCTTCCTTGATTTCCTTTTCCAAAAGTTAAAGGCATTGAACATTTACTCTGACCCCCAGATGCTTGGAAGGAAGGCAAATGCAGAGCCTTAAATTGAGTTGAGACATCAAGAGACTTAGTTTAGTCAGGGAATTTTCTACTCAACTTCTATCATCAGCAGAATTGGCAGCATAGACTGCTACACTTCCTATCATTCCCTGTAGCAGCACACCCCTTTCACCTATTGTTCTCTCAGTTTATGTGATATTAAATACTTGATTAGTTTATATCTCTCTGCCTATCCCTTCCACTATGCTCTAAGGAATTAGGATCCCACAATAAGCAAGCTTCCATTCCTTCCTTCATACTTCTTGCATCTTCTGGAACTCAAGCTAACTGGTTCTAAACTTTCTTTCTTCCTCAGAAACTACCAAATCTCTCACCATTATTTCCTGACACAATGGTACTAAAAGGAGAGGTCAAATATTTCTTCTTGCACATTACCATTTACAGATCCTCCACCAGTTGTTCAGGCAATCATCAAACAAGTGTTTATTAAACACTGACTATGAGGCAGACACTATTCAAAGCACAGGGAATAAAATGAAATAAAAATTGGAAAAAAGAAAACATCTTTGCTCTCAAGAGCTCACAGTCTAGTGGGGGGGGGGGGGAATAACATACAAACAGATTAAGTGGTATCAAGAAAGGCTTCTTTTTAAAATTTATTTGCATTAAAATACCCAGGTAACTACCTCTCTCCTTCTCCTTCCTTCCTGCCTTAGAGAAGGCATCATTTGGCAAAATGATGTATATGTAAAACTCTGTCTTGCTTGTTTTTATTTGTCAGTTCTCTCGAGATAAATATGCCCAAGCCACTCTTAGATAAAATTTCTATTGCTGTATATAATGTTTTCTTGGTTCTGCCCAGGTCACCCTTCATATAGGCCTTTTTTTTCAAAGTTAATCTGTTTATCCTTTCCTATGGTATAACATTATAATCATATGCCACAACTTGTTTAGTCATTCCTTAATTGAAGGACATCCCTTCAATTTCTAATTATTTGCCACCATAAAGAGAGCTTCATGTAGAAGGTGGAACTGAAACTTTACTGGAGACTTTCAGGAGGTCAGGAAAATTAGAAGGTGGAGATGAGAAGGGAAGGCCTTCCAAGAATGGGGTACAGCGAGTAATAGAATGGCAAAAGCAGTGTCATTGAATTGTAGTGTATATGTATGAGTAGGAGTAAAAATTATAAGAATAGAAAAATATGAAGGTCTAATTTATGAAGGATTTTTAAAAGCCAAACAGAGGAGTTTATATTTGATCATGTAGGTAATTAGGTATTGAATACTGGAATTGAATAAATCAGGAATGTCATGGTAAAATTTATATTTAAGGAAGACCATATTGACAGTTGAGTGCAATTGTTGTTGTTTATCCTTCATTTTCAAAGATCAATAACATCACAGAGAGTGATGTCTTGACTTGTGAATGAATTGAATTTTAATGAGGCAGAGTTAAACAAAATCATCAGCTTCACTCTCTCTTTCAGTCATCAAAGTTCAGGGGCAAGACAAAAGTCAGAATGATTGCTAAAGGCCTAGGGAAAACAAAGAAACAAAACAAACAAACAAACAAAACAAACAAAAAAACAACACTAAGCACTCCACAAAGCATACTTCAGCTGCCTTTATGACCATTGGGACAAATTGTATTAGTTTGCTCATTCTTCCAGAAGTCTTCGCATTCTTGAAGTAGATATCTCCCTAAAACTGTGATGGCAAACCTATGGCACATGTGCCAAAGATGGCATGCATTGACCTCTCTGTGGGCATGCACACCATTGCTCACCAGTTTGTTACTAGAAAGAAAGAGGAACTTGGATGGATCTATTCCCATCCCCCTCTCCACTAAGCTTTTCCATCCCTCTATCCAGTAACTCATTGGAAGCACTTACTCCCTCCCCTGAGCAGAACATCTGGGCCACTCCTCTCCTTTTTTCCCTCCCCTGTCTGGGGTAAGGTGGAGGAGAGGAATGCAGCACAGTCTCTGGGGGCATCAGGACATGGCATGCAGTCTAGGGGGAGGGAGGACAGCACACAGTCTCTAAAAGGTTTGCCATCACTGACCTAGAACATTAATTCTAGCAGTTTCCTGTTACCTCTAGAGTCAAATACATATACCTCTTGCATTTAAAACCCTTCACGAGCTATCCACAACCTTTATTTTTCCACAATATTATTTATTATTCTCTTTCACAAGCCAAAAATAATTGGTATCAAATTCAAATAGAAATGAAGGGAAAACTATACATGAGGGTTCCTATAGGCCAAGTATTGATTTCATTTTAAAATTCAACATTATGTTTTGTTATATTTTTTATTTATTTTATTAAATATTTTCAATACATTTTTATCTGACTTGGATCAGACTCAAGGGGAATTGTGGACCTTACGCAGGCTAGGGGCAGCATGTATAGTCAAAGTAGCCTGCATGTTCTTTATTACATATACAATACTATCTCCTTCTACTTGAAGTCTTTCCTGATCTCTGTTCATCTGGATAAAAGTGCCTTTACCTTAAAAAAAGTACTGTTACTTGTTTTTCAGTTTTTAAAAATATATTTTATATGTTAATATTTCCCCATTTCCTTATAAAAGTCAATCACTTGGAGGGAGGAATTTTTTTCATCTCTGTGTTCATATTCTTGGTATCTAGATGACCTAATTGTTCCCTTCCCATTCTAAACTTGGTCCCTTTCTTCCTTTTGAATATGGTATTCCTCAGTAAACTTCTGAAATCTATTTTTCTGCCCACTGGCTTCCTGCCACCTTTCATACCTCTATCAACTTTGATTAGTGATGTTCATATACCCCTCTATTGAAATGCTCACCAAATTCACTAATGATATATATTTATATATGTATGATATAATTACATCTCAATAAATTCCCATAGCCTCCTTCAATCAACCAAACAATTAATAAGTTTTTATCAAGTACTTAGTATGTGTAGGAATTGTGAGAAATCATTCATTTCCTTATAGTCACAACTTAGATTTTAGTCTTTCACTTCCCAGGAATAACAACAACAACAACAACAACAAATATATATATATACACACACATGCAACAAATTTGCATACTCCTGGGAAACTTCCCCAGATGATGACTACGATCTGAAAGAATATTAGCAATAATGAATTCTGAAATAAAGTGATAGATATTATCATACATACTAATTAGTCCTGTTGGCATATCAGTCATTTGTGAAAAGAAAGGAAAAAAAAGGAAGAAAAATCCAAGTTAACAGGGGGGAAAAGAATGCAAAAGAAATAATAAGTAAGAACAAAGATGAAAAGGTTTTTTACATGTATTTGCCAATTAAGGGGAAATCTAGCAAACTGATAAAATTACATCTTGGCCCACTGAATAAAAAATGCTTTGAATTAACAGTCAATAGTGAGAGAAATTGTTCTGTTCCTCATCTTTGGATCTCTGAGGTAGTCCATATCTTCCGGGTCAATATTGGTCTTTCAGTGTTTAGTGTAATATGAAATATTTAATAATTAGAGAATAAAGAGAAAAGTGTTTAGATTAGCTTAGTAATTTCCTACATTGAACTGAAAACTTGCTAATCAATTTTAAATAACAAGATAATGTATTTATTGTAATCAATTTCAAATGCATATTCTATCATTTGGATTGAATTTAATATCCCAGTATATAATTAAGTGACATTACTGACAGTGGTTTGAACATGTAATTGGTGATTTGATATTACAACTGGAGCTGCTGTCCAGGAATGATTTTCAAATAAACTCAGCCACACAAGTTCATTCTAGGAATGCTCCCTCATGCTAGTGTAGAAGACAGATGATGTTTAATATAGTAGTTAATAACAATACTAATAAATTTCTAAGGCTTAATTATGAAATTCCTTTGGTAGTTCATGCTTCCACAACTCTTTAAAGCTTTTTATAATATATTTCTTCTTTATCATAGTTGTACTATAAATTAAAAATGTCAGGATATAAATTCCCTTTATCTAATATATAGGATAAAAGGATAAAAAGTTATACATATTTCTATCTATATAGTGTACAAGATATGTAATATCTATACTTATTGTTGGTATTGAGTCTTGTCTGATTTCATGAACCCCTTTGGGGTTTTCTTGGCAAAGACACAGGACAGGTTTGCCATTTCCTTCTACTCATTTCATAGATGAGAAAAGTGAGGAAAATGATGTGCCTAGGCTCACACAGCTTGTGTATGTGGTCAGATTAAACTCAGGACTTCCTGATTACAGGCCCAGCATTCAATCTATTGAACCCCCAGCTCAGTGATGGGCAAACTTTTTAAAGAGGGGGCCAAAGGAAAGGAAATGCTCATCTGTCAGTCAGTTTCTAAGGCAACTCTTTTGAATTTTCATTGTATTGTATCCTAGTCATTGTATTTGTCAGATTAGGAATAATGTCCTGCAGGGATAGAACATTTAAGGGGGCTGCATGTGGCCCATGGGCCATAGTTTGCTCATCACTGCCCTAGCTGCTTCAATTTCTCTATATGAATAATTATATTTGAACTATGTAATATCCACATGATTCACATACAATCATTTAAAGGTCTCTCAAATGTAATCATTTCAGGTAACCTCTCTTGGAATCCATGAGAGTAAATTTAGTGGAAAGATTTCTATATTTGGAAGGAAAGACATGGAATCAAATACCAGCTCTGATACTTCCTAACCCGTGACCTTAGACAAATTGTTTCATCTGTCTTAGACTCAGTTTCCTCAAATTGTAAAGATCAGAGTGTAATACCTGAAAAGTTACTTTTAGCTCTGTAACATTAAATTTAATGGTTGGAATTAAATTATATGAAATAACGTGGTTGCCGAAATTATTATATTTCAAGTCAGAAGTTTATTTACTAAAATAGAGGGGAAGGGAAGCCAGCTATCCACTCACCCAAGTTCCCACTAAGAGGCAGGTCAAGACAATGACTCAAGCTGAAGGTGATTTTTGAGGCTGACTTTCTTCCTTGAGCTAAACTTCTTTTTTTTTTTTTAATTCTTTTTTTTATTTTAAACCCTTAACTTCTGTGTATTGACTTATAGGTGGAAGAGTGGTAAGGGTAGGCAATGGGGGTCAAGTGACTTGCCCAGGGTCACACAGCTGGGAAGTGTCCGAGGCCGGATTTGAACCTAGGACCTCCCGTCTCTAGGCCTGGCTCTCAATCCACTGAGCTACCCAGCTGCCCTAAACTTCTTTTTGAAGCTGACTTCCCTTTTGAAGTCCAACTCCTTCTTGAAGCCAACTACCTTCTTGGAGTTGACTTCCTTCCCTAGCCCCAGAAATTCAGGGCCTTTTATAGTGAGTTCTTGTCTCTTCCCCTTTTCACAGGGGCCAATCACAGTTTCCAAATTGTCTAGCACTGCCCAGGAGGCAATGTTTGTGGAAACCATTACTCTTGCCTTCTGGAGGGGTGAATACTCATCAAAAGGATTCACATATTCCTGGCTAATTAAGTTTCTGAGGGTATGAATTCTCTAAGTGGTTTGTGAGCTCTTCCACCTAGTTCAAACTTTTTTTGATTCAATCAAAAGGTAGACAAAGGAGAGTTAATCCTGTCTTCATAATCTAGTGAGGTATTAAGTAGGGGTACTTAAGTTATTGTTAACCAAAGTGTTAGCTCCAACTAGGCAAAGAGAATAAAGGTTTACCTTTCACAAGTGTAAACTCGAAGAGAACAAAGAATTCCCTTTTACAGCTCTAAACCTGATACTGCCCACATTTCAGTATTTGTAGATCTTTAGACATAGGACAAAATCATGAAATATTTGCACATTTTAAATAACATATTCAAAGTCACCCCTTAAGGTACTCTGACTCAGTAGAAGAGGATTAGCATGATCAATATCTTCCTCTTGTTCTCTTCTCTTACCTTTCCTTTCACACAGCCTCTGTCCCCAGAAAACATGAGAACTTTGAGATGAAATGAAAGCGAAAATCACACAGCAGAACAAGTGAAATTTAACATCACTTGTACCTGACGCTTTTTATCTCTGAGCTATTAAAGTCTATTTATTGATTTCAGAACTTTAGTTACTATTACATGGGCACAATTGTACATCATTTAGGACTTAGAACACTGCTGGGTATATGGTTGTTGCTTAAGAGTACTTTATGTTTTCAATTATAACTTCTGTGTTTAATTTTAAAAACACAAAATCTATTGTCTAGTGTTTATTTATGTATTAACATGTTAATTGTTATTCATACATATTTGTACCTCGATTATTTAGAGAGAAAGGAAGTAAACACTTTTATGAATGAAAAAGGTATTGTTTTTATATGTGCATATGTCTTTATGTATACATATATAAAGAGATTTGTGTTCCAAAAGACACAACTCATTGTCATAAAACTGTCAGTCACAGTTCTGTTTGCCATAGAGCAGTGCTCAGGTTCTCCCTCTGTTCCATTCTAATTCATTAAGTCCTATCTTTGATTACCAATTCGCTCCAATCACCCAGAGTCAGATCAACCTGTCTCCAACTTGAAAACATTCCAGATATTCCCTGTCCATCTGTACCTCTCCTTCCTCACCTCCAGGTCAGTTTTTAACTTACAAAACAAGAGTAATCCAAGGCTGGTTCCTGATGCCCCTGATTTTTGTGGGATAGTGTCTTGTAATTGTTGACCTCCACAACCTCAGGTGTTTTACTCTTCCTTCTTTCCTGAATATTCCATCATTTCCTAAACATTGGCACCAGGAATATCATCATGGTGTCTGTAAATTATGATAATGATGCTATCTAGTGTACATAGTGCTTAAAAATTCACTATTTTACAATTTTACCTTATCTCATTAGAGGCTCAGAAAAAACCTGGGAGGCAGCTACTATAGATGCTCTTATTGAGTGATTTATCTGGTTTACATAATAAATGTTAAAAGTAGGATTAGAAGTCAAGTATTCCTGATTCTAGGACCAGTCCTTTAGGCAATATACTATACTAACTCTCAGGAGAAATGATGTCTGCATTACAATATTTTTCAAGTTAAATGCACATGAAAGGACATCTTGGTAACAGTGGCCAAGACAGATTTGCAAATTTGTAATCCTATCCAGTGGTCTCTTCATAGGAGCTGCCAGGTACTGGCTATCTGTTTATTGCTTGAATGCCAACATTCTCATGGAATGAGGCCCAAAAAGTATGATATGACCCTCCCCTATCTGGGTGAGTCCTTTCAAATATTGTCTTATCAGTTTCTTTAATTTTTTTTCCTCTAATGTATCCCTGCAGCTGGAACCTGGTATTAGGAAAGGTGGGTTTCTGAATCTAATCAATGAAATATTCTAAGATAAGAACATAGCTGAATTCAGGCTAATTATAAAGACCATTCTTGATTCTGAAGAAATTTGATGAAACAGACTTCATTTTAATGGAGAGTATTAATTCAAAATATCCCTAACGGTGACAGATGTATTTAATTTCAATATTAAGTTTATTATTTTTCTTTATTGTAAGATTGGTTTTAATGGTTGCAATATATTGAGATGTGTATATATGTGTGTTTTGTAAACTATATATATGTGTGTTGTTTATGTATATCCATATATATATATATGCATATATATATGGTAAGAAACTAAAGTCATCATTAAATCTAGAAAAATTCTGGCCAAATAGAAGTTGTTTCTGATTTCTATAAATCCTCAATCTCTACATACTGATGACAATTATAGTAAATACAACCTGGTAAGTAAAGTTCTAATCTTCAATTTGAATAACTCCAAAACAAAGTAATTCCATATTTTTGACTGCATAATTATAGTTTTTGCTTCACAATATTTAATCTAAAAATCCTCACTACAGCTTTAATGTGTTATTCCTACTTGGATTGGTAATAACAATTAGTCTCTATTTTCTTTATGGCATCCACTTAAACATTTGAGGATAGTAATCATATTTTTCATATTAATCTCACTTCATGATGACAGATCAGTTTTGTCTAGTATGGTGACCCTTAAAAACCAGTGTTTATGGATGCTGCTTAATTTAAAGAACAGAAGGAAAGCACTTAATCCTTAGTAACAACAACTGCTTGCTAGTTCAACTACAGCAAAGAAACAGACATTTCATTTAAAACATATCCATTTTTGCTTGTCGGTTCCCTCCAGACAACACTCCATATTTGATTTTCTTCTTTCTGAAATTAATCAAATGTGGGATAAACTCATTCAAAATGAAAAGAGACTTCAGTCTGTACTGTGCCATCAGTGCTTACCTATTTTATATTATAATCTTACTTTTTGATATTCAACTTAATAAACCTGTTTGATATTCTACAATTGATTTGTACCAATCCCAAGTATAAATAGACAAAATATGTGGCATGTAGCTTCATTCCCAGCCTTGAATAAATACAAACTAACACTCTAGTTCTTAATAATTATTAAACTCCACAAATACAAGAAAAATAAAAAGTCTCAAAATGAACTACCTGATTTAAAAATAATTAAGGGAAAGAAACATATACTGCAGAGGTAGTTGAAATATATATATATATATATATATATATATATATACACACATATATATATGAATATTCACAGGCCAATACTACCAATAATGAACATTTACATAGTGTTTTTAAAATCTTCAAAGCACCTTAAAGTACAAAAATGTATATCTTTAATCTCCCCAGAATGAAAGCAGTTTGCCAAAAATTTCATTTTCCAACAGATGCAAATCATAAGGGTTTCATTTGTTTTTCTCAGGCTTTACTCAGTATATATGAGGTTGAAAAAATAAGAATATTTCTAAGACTTGCTTTTTCATGCAAATGAGCCTCTTTTTGTGGAAAAGAAATATTCAGTTGAAACTGAGTATAGCCCCAATTCTGTTGAGTATATGTAATAAGAGTTATTATATAGAGGTACATGGTCAGCTGTTCTGCATCTTCACTCAAACCGAAACAAGAAGAAATCGACTTAAACTGCAGCTAGCCAAGTAAATATAGGTTTAGATGCTAAGTGGAGTACAATAATGGAATTCAAATAAAATAAAATCCTTCCTACAGTATTCCTTTTTTCAGAAATGAAGCTAAATTTTATTTCCTTGACAAAATTGAGTTTGTTTGCTTTTCCCCAGGTGCTTTTGGAAAATGTTTATATTTACATATTTGCTCATAAAAACACTCACATACACACATACATACACATAATTCTGAACAGGAAATCTGCTGAAAATTTTTAACAAAACTTCCTAAATATATTGCTGCAACATGAAATTTATCCATCAGTGTTTATTAAATAAGTGTGTAGACAAAAAAAAATTTAATGAATCTCAGGGCCCATCCTAAATAAAAATGTGAAATAAGTTCAATTAGTTATTTGATATTCATGTACATAATCTGTTAAAAAATCCCTCTCTTTTTGAGGTTTTGGAATTGAATGGTAAGATTCCAGAAGTATGTTGATTTTAGATACAGGATAATAATAAATGAGAAATGGTTGGTTTGATTTTTAGAGTGACTAGACCAAAGTTAGTTTAGGGAAGACTTCAATAGAATCACTAACCTGGGAGCACTGAGGTGACATATTTTGGTTAAATTTTATCATCATAGTATTGGGGAATAAATCATGAACTCATCCCCAGACTGATCTAATGTCTATGCTTTTTGTGAATTTCTCATAGTCATGATTTCTTGCTTTATTACATACATATGCCATATTTCCAACCATTCTCATTTAGTGAACACTAATTTGTTTCTACTTCTTTGAAAAATTTCCTAAATGTTTAATATTTGTATCTCTGTTTAACTGCCTCAGGATATATACCTGCTAGTGGAATCACTGCATTCAAATACTATAGACATCCTAGCCACATTTCTTCCATAATACTAAATTGATAAATGGTATCCTAAAAGTTTTAGTGCAATTTTAAGTTAAAAAATTAATAATATATTAAAGCTTAAAGTGTCTAAAGTTTTAATCTTAAAGTTGCATTTGGACCTTTGGGAAACCTTGTATAGAAAGATAAACACTCTTTACCCCTCCATCAATATTATATATTTATCTGTCATTTCATAGCCCCTCTAACACTGATGGTTTTAATTTTTTGGTAATCTTTTTCAATTGACACTATGTTGAGTAAAACTTCAGAATTATTTTAAAATTTTAATTTGCCTTATTATTAGAGAGTTTGAAGATGTCTTCACCTAGTTAGTTATAGTTTGTTATTCTTCTTTGAAAGCTGTTTGTTCATATACTTTCACTCCTTTTACTATTGGAGAATGACTCAGTGATATATATTAATGTGAATGCCCTATATAATTTGGATATTGGTTGTTTTTATCAGTGAGATTAGATAAAAATATCTTCCCATTCTATCATTTATCTTCTAATCTCTAGTTTCAGCTGTGCTATTCATGTGACAGCTTTTAGAAAAATGTTTCTGTAATCACATTTATCAGTTTTGTAGGTCATGATCTTTATTCTTTGGCTAATTAAGAATTCTCCCTTAATCATAGTTGTGAAACATCCTTGAGCTAGTTAATTTTTAACTTTTAAAAAATGATCTTTTATACACGCGTCACATATTGTTTAAAGTTGATTTTGTTATAAATGTTGGCCTAAACTTATTTGTGGCTGCAAGGTTTAGTTTTTCCCACCAGTTCATGGCATGAGTAATATGTTAAATAAAACGAAAGAAGAAAGGAAGGAAGAAAAGAAGGAAGGAAAGAAGAAAGAGAGAGAAAGAGAGAGAAAAAGAATGAGAAAAAGAGAGAATGAAAGAAAAGAAAAGAAGCAAAAAAAGAAAGAAAAGAAAATTGAAACTTTGCTACCACCAGTGACATATAAGAGAGGAAATGGACAGAATCACTGAATCTCCAACTTGTAAAAAATCTCCAGGGATCCAATTCAACTCATAAATTAGAAGAAATTTGCAATAAAAATTCCTTTACAAGTATCTACTTAACATCTTCCAAAAGAATCAGAACTCTAAATATATAAAAATGGATGTTTTGTGACAATTTTCTTCTTTTCTTGTACTAAGCCAAAACTGCCTCTGTTATTTCTCCCTATTGTTATTGCCCTCTATGTCTAAGCAAAATAAGTCTAATTCTGCTTCCACAGAAGAACACTTCAAATATTTGTAGATAGCTATTGTATTCTCTCCTACTTACCAGTAATGCTTCCAAGTTGATAAATATAATATTATCCTGTAAGAATTTCTATCAAAATCATAAAAGTAAGATATACAGAAATAATGTTCTAACATTCTCTCTATCCTTGTCTTTTTTATTTTAAAAACAAGAAAAAATAAACAAACACTATTATCTCTGAATGAACTATAGTCCTAGAATCATGTAATTATAAAACTAGAACAACCTTCCATGCCATCCACAATAATCTCCTAAAACTAACAAGACTAGAACTAATTAAAATATTTGGGAGTTTGAAAAATGATTTAGTTACTTATTAGATATCCTCCCTATTCAAATATGTATTTCTTCCTGCAGAAATATTTCTAAGCAACTCTAGTCTAGTCTAATACATCCAATCTTTTTTAATTCTTTAAATTATATTAATTTGCTCTTAAACAAATATTTACAATCGCTGTTCATGATTCTCTTTAAAAAATCATCCAGTAAAAAGTAAAATGGTCACTGAGACCTAACTGAACCCAAACTCATTATTATCCAATTTTAATTTTTTTAATTTTTAAAATTATACCATTTTTCCAGATTATATTTCAATTAATATTTGAAATACTTGTTTTCTGATATTTTGCATTCTAAGTACTCTCTCCTACCCATGCCTTCTTGCCTTCTTCCTCCCCAGGAAGGCAGATAATAGGATATATGTTGTACATAGATTATCATAAAATACATGTTTCCATGTTTGTCATATTGTGAAATTAAACACATATTGCTTACACTAAAGAAAGAATCATAGAGGAAATACAGTGTAGAATGCTTCATTTTAATACTTATTCAAACTTTTATCTCTTCTTTCTTTGAAGGTTGATATCCTTTTTTTTTTTTTTTTTTTTTTTTTTTGGTCATGAGTCTCTTGGAGTTGTCCTGCATTCTTGCCTTGTTGAAAATATCAATCACAGTTGATTATCGATTATCATACATTATTGCTATTATTGTGTACAACATTCTTCTGGTTCTCATTTCATTTTAAATTACTTCATATAAGTCTTTCCAGGTTCTTTTGTACTCATCTTGTTCATCATTTCTTATGGCACAATACTTTTCCATTACAAGAATATACCACATTTTTTTTCAGCTGTTTCCTCATTGATGGAAGTTTTCCAATTCTTTGCCAGAACAAAAAGAGCTGCTATAAATATTTTTGTGTAGGTACGTTTTTTCCCTCCCTATCTTTATCTTTAATGTCTTTGACATACAGAATTAGTAGTGGTATATTGGTGGGTAGTGCAGATTGATGGCCATTTGTGTATGGTTCCAGATTGTTCTCAAAAATTGTTGTATAAGTTTGTAGCTTAAGCAGCACCGTATTAGTGTCCCTATTTTCCACATCCCCTACAACTTTTATCATTTTCCATTTTTTCTCATGTTAGTCAATCTGATGGGTGTGAAGTGGTACCTCTATGTTGTTTTAATTTGCATTTCTCTAATCAATTATGATTTGAAATATTATCCCTATTTTAAAGGGAGTGTGCTTTGGGATGAATGTAGCATTATCATGTAGGGACAATACAAATAGAACACAAGTCAAATCATAGTTAAAACAATGGACCATGAATGAAAATAAGGATAGGCTTCAAGTCAAAGAATTAAAAAAAATGCATCATTGGTTCCTGATAATGTGCTGGACTGGTCAGGAAGAACTGTATTCAAATACTGCTTCAGACACTTACTAACTATATGACTCTAGGGAAATCGTTGAGTCTCTCTGTTGTTATTATTTAACTCAGTAATATGAGGGTATCAGTAGTACCTACCCCACAGGGTTATTGTATCAGAAGAAATTATGAGCTTCAAAAGTTCTTTAGAAGATATAAAACTTCATAAACATTTACTTATTACAATGATGATACTTATGTTGAATCTTTATTGTAAGCTATTATTTCTTGTAGTTATGATCCCAAATTTAACATAAGCAATATTTAAGGCTTTTAGAAAACTGAATTTGCCTTCAATATATGTGTAAGCATTCTTTCAGCTGGACATCTGGCATCACTCAGGTGGAACCCCATTCCACTATGATATGTATCTCATTAATTTTACAACATCATAAGAGCATTTCAATTTTGAGTCAGTATTTTCCATTGAACCCATCTTTTTTTCTTTAAAAACTTTTTTTTCAAATGGTATTTCTCATGATTTGCATCACTGGCTAACTACAGGCTTTTATGTAGAAATCTGAATGATGGTAAAGACAATTTAAACACTACTGTCTTTTTCTAATTTTTTTGGTTTTAGAGAAACAAATCAGATTTGAATTTTGAGGTAATCTGGCCTTAGAGACAAATTAAATTAGAGTACATTGAAATAATGAGGTGGTTTAAAAAAACAAAACATTATTATATATAAAACCATCTGGAAAGCAATTTGAAAACATGCCCAAATGGCCATCAACCTGTATGTACCCTTTGATCCAGCAATACCACTGCTAGGTCTGTATCCCAAAGGGATCATAGGGTGAAAGAACCTGTGTATACAAAAAAAAATATTTTTTGTAGCTTTTTTTTGTGGTGGCAAAAAAACTGGAAATTGAAGAGATTTCCATCAATTAGGTCCATCAAATGGCTGAACAAGTTATGGTATATGCTTTTAATGGAATACTATAGTGGCATAAGAAATGACGAGTTAGATTAGCACAAAAGAACCTACAAAGACTTATATCAAGTGATTCAAAGTGAAATGAAAAGAAAAAGGAAAATGTTGTATAAAGTAACAACAATAATGTATGGTGATCAACTGTGAATGACTTTACTATCAACAAGGCAAGGATCCAGGAGGACTCCAAAGGACTCATGACAAAAAAAAAAAAAAAAAAAAAAAAAAAAAAAAAAAAAAGGATATCTATCCCCATAGAAGGAACTGATGAAGACTGAATGCAGATTGAATCATGCTATTCTTCATTTTATTTTCTCCATGAATTTTTCTCTAATGTAAACAATATATGTCATATTTCACATCATGATGAACATGGAAACACAAATTATAATATATGTATAATCTATATCATATGACCTGCCTTCTTGGGTAGGGGGAAGGTATGGGAGGGAGAGAAATAATATGTATTACAAAATGTCAGAAAACAAATATTAAATATTGTATTGACTTGCAATCTAAAAGCATTTTAAAAATAAAATATCCTGTTCTAGGCACCAAAAAGTGATATGAAGGTGTATAAACACAGTTTCAAAAAGCTTATAATGTTAAAGTGATAAGGCATCTATTTATTATATTGTAAATTCCTTAAATACGGAGAAGTTTTTCATCTTTATATCCCTGCCACCTATTGGAGCAGTAGAATAAAATGAATAGAAGGGTTGGCTTTAGAGATAAAAATAGAGTTCAAGTCTACCTTTTTGATCCATATTAGCTATATGAAAATGAGAAAGTCACAACTTCATCAATCTTTAAAACTATAAATTATAGACTTATTCATATGCATCAGTGAAGGGTATTTCCATAATAAAAAGAGTCTTAAATTGATAAAATCATAGTTTTAAGTCTCATTCTCCTTTTGACTCTAAAAGTATAAATAAAACCCCAGAATTTAGCACATGCCAGTGGCACATAATAGACGCTCAAAAAATGTTGAATGAATTGAAGATAAATATTTGCAAAATAAATTGTAATGCTAGTTCACATTATATAGCAACTCACATCACATAGAATTTTTAAAACCTGAAACAATTCTTTTTTTTTTAAAAAAAAGGGGTAGGTTTGGGGTAGGTTTTCTAAATATTATTTTACTGATTTTATGGTTGCAGAAACTGAGGCTTATGAAGGTGAATTAATTTACCCAAAGTCACATAGTGTTTAAAAGCCAAGTTCTAAATCTGTATGTCCTGATTTCAAATTAGTGCTCCTTGCATGAAACCATGCTGTATTTAAAAAAGTACCAAAGTAAATTAAAATAAAAGTGAGATAATTTCTGGCTGGTGGTGGGAAGAGGTGATTAAAAATATTTTTAAAAAGCAATCTGCAGTTTAGCTGGACCTGGAAGAATGTAACCTCTAATTTTCGTTATCAATAAGTCATTTTAGTCATGTCTAGCTTTTCATGACCCCATCATTTTTGTCTCTTCTTGACAGTGATATTGTAGTGGTTTGCCATTTCCTTCTCCATCTCATTTTACAAATGAGGTACTGAGGCAAACAGGGTTACATGATTTGCCCAAGGTCATATAGGTAATAAGTGTCTGGGGCTGGATATGAACTCATGAAAATAAGTCTTCCTATTTTTAGCTTGGTGATCTATTCACTGTACTATCTAGATTTCGTAGAACATTTAATAGAACCTCACACAAAATGATAACAGAAAAATGAAGACAGAAAAAATGAGCAAAGATGTGTCAAAAAACACAGCAGTAGAAAATTGCATCATGATTAGAATTGGAGAAAAAGTGTCAAGAGTTTGCTGGAATATTTTAAAGGATGCAGTATTATCCAAGGCTGAAAAAATATGTTGCAATAGGTAGATTACTCCAAAATATAAGACTTTTTGCCCATCCAGTTAAATATTTTGGATTTAAAAACTGCATCCTGACAGAGACTGTCAATTAAGTTCTAAAAATGAAGAGAAGATTTGGACATATGACCAAGTCCACTTCACTTAATACTTATTAAACATTTTGAATAAAGCATTGTGTTATATACTGAGGAGTCAAAGAGGAAAAAAATTAAACTGTCCTCAACCTCAAATATCTTGCATTCTAATAAGAAGATATGGCATGTACATGAATAAACTTAGTTTTCTTCATTGTCCACATCTGTTTGTTTGCTCTTTAAGGAGGACATGCTCTTTTTTACTGCCTAGGTAACTTTGGGTAAAATTTTTGACCTCTCTAAAATTTAGTTTAAATCTATTACAAAATGGTTGGGAAGAAAATGGTTTGAAACTTAATATGTAAATAAGCTGTGATTATTATTGTTGATGATAGTATTAGTGATCAAAACAATTATTTTTCAAGTCATTCTCTCCCATTATTTTGCAATTTCTCCAGCTTCAGAGAAATATAAATAATATAGTGATCATTATTGAAGGGAGTTCATTATTTCAGAAAAGATATTATGTGGACTTTAGAAATTTCAGGCTTGCAAAAGCATTTTACTTATCTCATTTGATGCTCCCTACAGTCCTCTGAGAGAGGAACTATAGGTATCTGAATCTCTATTCAGAAACAGTCTAATATTATAGATTCTTGTTTAAATGGACACAAATCCTTTGTCATGATCCTGGCTGGATTACCATTCTGATTCTTCTCCAGAATAGCTAAAGAATTGAATGGCTTTGAGCATTTCTCTCCAATTTGCCATGTTCAATGCCAGAGCCCTATTTCCGCCAAGACTTTTCTCTATTGTTTTGACAAAGCTTGTATGCTATTTACAAATTCAAATATGACGTTATCAGCTCCCTTCTGCAACCAGAAAAGGACTTGCTATAGTGGATTACAATATCATAACCTGGCATGTAAATGACTACCTCCCCAAACAATGACACAGCTTCTAGTATTGTGATGCCCAAGGACATCACATAGAGCTTAACAGGCATCCTTGTGAAACACAAATGGCAGCATTTCCAGCAATTTTTTTGGTTTTGTTTTTTGCAATCAAGCAATCACCATCAAAAAGCAGCTAAACAACAACTAAAGATCAGTGCACAAAATCAAGTGAAGCATATGAGGACATAATGATTTAAGTTGCAGATTTTAAAGAGCATATTTTTAAAAAGAGACCAATATGTATAAATATTTAATGTCTTACTTTTAAAATCATAGAATATAAAATAAAGTGTTTTGCCAACATTAAAGCATTATAGATAATATTTATTGATGTTATACTTGTTAGGTGACAAATGTTAATGGATGAAAGAAAATGTAGTGAGTGATAATTTGGAAAAGAGCAAAGGTGTATCATTTCCAAATGCCAAGAACAGAGATCATTTATTTTTCTTTTTTCTTTTCTCTTCTTTTCTTTTCTTTTCTTTTCTTTTCTTTTCTTTCTCTTTTTAAAAATTTTTTAAATATTTTTTTATTTTTAGAAAAATTTTCCATGGTTACATAATTCATGTTTTTACTTTACTCTTCACCCCCTCAAACATCCCCCTTCCACTCCACTGTAGCTAACTCGCATTTCCACTGGTTTTAACATGTGTGGTCAGTCAAGACTTATTTACATATTATTGATAGTTATATTGGTGTGGTCTTTTTGGGTCTACATCCCCAATTATGTCCTCAACCACCGAAGTGTTCAAGCAGTTGTTTTTCTTCTGTGTTTCCACTCCTGGAGATCTTCCTCTGAATGTGGGTAGTGTTCTTTTCCATAAATCCCTCAGAATTTTCTTGGGTCATTGCATTGCTGCTAGTACAGAAGTCCATTACATTCGATTTTACCATAGTGTATCAGTCTCTGTGTACAATGTTCTTTAGCATCTATCAGAATAGATTGTAATAATAATTGTAATAAATGTTAATAAATAGTAATAGGGATTGGACCTGTGATTTCATCATTTAGTTGAAGAAACTCCATTGAGCAATGGAAATAAATACCTTTTTCTTCAGTTTACAGACTTATAGATTTAAATAAATACCCTAATGATAATACTTGCCCAGGTTCACACAGGTAGAATGTGTCAGAATGAGGACTTGAACTCAGTTATTATTGACTCTAAAGGAAATTATCCATTGTACCACACTCTCATTCTTTTTACAAAGTGAGAATTTAATAAATATGTATTGTTGTTGTCATCCTTATTGTTTTTCAATATGAATTATGATATAAGATAATCAGAAATCAGTCTTTACCTTCTCAAATGCCTGGAGTCTTAAATACTCTCTGAATGTATAGTCTTAAGTCCATATTAATGAGGGTGCACAGAATGTTCAGGGAAGACTAGGAGCTCTGATTTGAGGGCTGGTTGAGCTCTTTTTCAGGCTGCTTTCCTTCTTTGATGTCCACCTGCCACCCCACTCTCACCTGCTGTTCCAAGAAGCTGTAGTATTCTAGCATCCAAAACTTAGTAAAACTGTATCAGCAGAGGGGCTAAAATGAGACTGAGGGTAACCAACAAACATCCAATCCTGATTAGGGGAATGTCTACACCCAAGCATGTAGAGACTTCTCTAGTAGACTAAGATGAATGCAAACAATTTGTTTCAAGGGGCCTTGAAGATGGCAGGAGAAAGCTCAGCGGAGTGCTTAGATCTTGTTTAGACATCAAAGATGCCAAGGCTATTTGCTACATCCTGAGCCATTCATTCACCAAGCAGCTTGACTTTTCTCTTGCCATTGGACTTCAGTGACTGAGAAATAGAACGAGGCTGATGACTTTGTCCTACTCTGCTTCACTTAAATTAATTTATGTGTGATTTGAAAGACATTGTCCATACTATTTTGCTATTTTCTATTTCGCAAACTTTAAAATTTCTCTATCTCAAATGTTCATATGTCCCTGATGTGTGCTAGAGGTTCTTGAGCTCAAATTGCTCTGATCAGCCACAGTAAGACACAGTGTACACCAACCCCAAAATAGTGATGTCATTTTGGTCTTCTTCAAGTACAGACAACAATAACAACTATTTTAATGACAGACACACAAAGTGCTTTGTCAGTTTAATTAATTAGCTTTGATTTACTCTAATTCCTTCTTTGTTTGCACTATCTCGCTGCTTTTATTTGGTTTATCCCCTAATTCAGTGGTTAATGTTTGACTTGGAAAAAGAAGGATCTGGATTCAGATTCTGCCACAAATACTTAGTGTCTCTAATAAGAGATAGGATAAAAGAGAGGGCTTGAAGCCTTTCTCCCTCCGGTTAAACTGAAGATAAATGAGATAAAGAAAATAAATCATTTTGCTAGTTTTAACAGCAATATTTGGGGGAGGGTTAAGGGGGAAAACCAAAACTCTGATCTTATTAAAGAGAGAGGATCAATCTTCCTTTAAAAATACAGATTCACATTTGCTCTATAACTTATTAGAGGTTTTGATGTTAGGGTAACAAAACTAGAATATGTTATATATGGGATCAAGGCCATATCTTCCTGATTTTAATGCTAACCCATTCCACTCTTCTAGTATTATCTCTCTATATCAACTATTTTACATTATTTAATCCTAGCATTTTAATATTGTGACAGAATTTTCGCATCATTTTTGTTCAAATGCCTCGTTTTATATTTAAGGAATCTGAGGTCACAGGAGTTGCTCTAAGTTATAGTCACTTTGTATCAGAGGCAGGACTGATACCTAGATTGGATAGTGACCTAAATACTACAATGAATTGTCTTCCAATTTTAAGTTTTGTGGTTGTTTGGCATGCATATTATTTATATCTATATAATACATACACATAGATAGATAGATAGATAGATAGATAGATAGATAGATAGATAGATAGATAGATAGATAGATACCCTAANATAGATAGATAGATAGATAGATAGATAGATAGATAGATAGATAGATACCCTAAGTGAAGTACTGATTTGTATTGCTATACTTACATAATACATTCTTTCTAAGGAAATGTCAACTTTCTACAAGAAACAATATGATGATTCTCCCCATTCTCATCTAATGTTTAGGAAATAGTCTCCCTTTCTATCCCCAGTTTTAAGCTTCAAAAGAGAAAATGAATATCACCTGGTGTCAAAGAGAAAATTCTTGGCATCAATCTCTTCCTCTCCATTCTCACTGGTAACCCTCTAGTCCAAGCCTAAGCTACTTCACATGTGGATTTCTGTAATAGCCTTCTTTTTTTTCTTACATTTTAAAACCCTTAATTTCTTCGTATTGGCTCCTTGGTGGAAGAGTGGTAAGGCTGGGCAATGGGGGTCAAGTGACTTGCCCAGGGTCACACAGCTGGGAAGTGTCTGAGGTCAGATTTGAACCTAGGACCTCCCTTCTTTAGGCCTGACTCTCAGTCCACTGAGCTGCCCCCTGTAATAGCTTTCTGATTGGTCTTCCAGGCTTGTTTGTCCAGCTACCCAAAGCAGCCTGGTGCAACATTGACAGATTAATCCTTCTAAAGCACTGCTTTCATCCTATCATCCCTTTCCTCAAAAAACTCCAGTATGCTTGCCTACGGGATGAAATGGAAACTCCTGTGACAGGAACTAAAGGCCTTGTATAACCTCACCATGGCTAACTTTTTTGACCTCATACACTATGATTTCTTTTTCCTCTCTCAACTTCTGTAGCATTTATTACCTCTACCACTCATCTGGCAATGTTCATCACAGTGCATTGAGCTTTTCAAGAGTATATGTATTGTTTCTTTGGTTATAGCCTTAAGTATCTTATGAGTCTTTATTTACAATCTTTTGTATGCCATAAAGTATATATTATGGTGCCAAATGCAAAGTACTATTTAAAAGTGCAGGCTATTAGAATAAAGACTACTTTAGTTCAAATCCTCCCTCTAACATTTATTACCTCTATGAACCTGGGTAAACCATTGTGAGATGAATAATTAATGCCCAAATACTCCAAGTATTATAATTTTATAAAGTTTATTTATAATAACTTGAAGCAAAAGGAAAAAAAAAGTAAACCTCAGTAAAGAAAAACCCACTTCCCTGACCACACACAGGAGAAGAGAGAGAAAGGGGCAGAATTACAGAACTATATACAAACAGGCAAAGGAGGCTAGCTGGACAAAAGGAAAAGGATGCTGGGTAATACTAAAGGAATTCTAGGGAATGTAGTCCTGGGGTAGAACATTCTAACTACACACACCACATGACCAATTTGAGTCTCCTTTTTCTCTAAAGTAGTGTGATTTTCTGTAGCATGTATGTCACCAGCTGTCTGTAAAATTCAAATAGTCTGTAAGTATCTTCTTTGAATCCATTTCCCAGTTCCCATTGAGTCAAGATCCCCAGTACAAAGTGAGGTACATCTGGTCATATACCTTTTTAATTCTACTGGCTCGAGACCTCATTCCGGTGTCCTCAAATATCAATAACTAATTATCCCTCCAACATCATACAACCCCTGTTAGTTTAGATGGACTCAGTAACATCAATATCATTTATTAGAAAGCTCCACTATTATTTAGCTAGTTAGTTATTGAAAAGATTTATCATGAAGAGAAGCATAAATATATCCCCCTGAATCAATGGAACACTCTTTACTACATTTATCCTTGGGGAAAAGGGGCTTCAACTTAACCTGGTTCTTGTCCTTTGGTTTAATGTCCATAATTTGCACATTAATGTATCGTAGGCAATAGAGCTAACCACTAGCTGTCACAGGGGAGAGTTTATGAGAAACAGTCCACAGGATTGTATAAGTCAAGCAGGGTGCTCATCAGGTCCTTATTAATTCTTCCCCAGTCCCAACTACTAGCAAACTCTGATACAGACTTCAATGGTGAAACCCCTGGATTTCTTCTTGATTGTTTAATTGCTTCTCTGCCTGGCTTCAACTCCATGAAATAAGATACCTTTATATTAGATAACCCTTTTTCTCTCTTCCACCCCTCTTCCCAATTTTCCTTCTCATTTTTAAACTTAAATTCATTTATATTTGTTACATTAAATGTCCAATTAACTCCCCCTCTCCCTCATCTCCTTCCATTAGAGAATGCATCACTTGACAAAAAGATATATGTGTGTATAAAACTATGCCTTCCTTATTTCTGTTTATCATTTCTCTATGTGGAGGTGGCCACACATAAGTCATTCCTCAAATAATATTTCTGTTCGTAAATATAGTGTTTCTTTGATTCTGCTCATTTCACTCTCACAATTTTATGTAGCTCTCTCCAAGATTTTTTCCTAAATTAACCTTTTTGTCATTTCTTCCAGCATAATAGTTTCCCATCATAATCATATGCCACAACTGTATGTTGTCTCTCCACTCGATTATATTGTAAGATCCTTGAGGGCAGAAACTGTCTTTGTTTTTACTAATCATATCTCCAGTGCTTAGCACATTGCCTAATATATAATAGTTGCTTAATGAATGTTTAGTGGATTGGACTGGATCTATCAGCAGAGCACACTATACTTGGTCATAAAGATTGAGCTCTCATTGGTTAGTCCCCTGTTATGGAACCTTGGTTATATAAAGTGAATGAATGAATGAATGAATGAATAAAATTTTGGGCAACTATGATATATTCTTGGTGGAAATATCTTAGGTGTCTTAGTCAATTATGACCAATTAATCAATCTACCAAGAAGAATTTATTAAGTGCCTGAGATATTACAGGACCTGTACTAGATACAAGATATACAAAAATGAAAGGAAAACAGCTCCTCTTCTTCACTTTTAGAGGAGATAACATACACATACATACATAAACATGTACAACATCAGAGGACAGCTAGATGGCTCAATGGATTGAGAGCAAGGACTAGAAATAGGAGGTCTTGCCTTAGAACCAATAAATAATTTTAATTCTTGACAGAAATTAAGGGCTTTAAAAAAGTATTTGCAACATAGAAACAAAGTAATCTGAGGGAGGAGGGAGGCATTAATACTTGGGGAGAACAAGAAATTTTTCTTGTTGAATGTTGCATTTGAGCTAAGGTTGGGATTCTAAGAAGGCAGAAGAGACAAAATTTGAGATATGGAGGAAGGTATCTTTTGTATGAGGAACAGTATGAAGGACTGGCTGGACCATAGCATATCTTCTCTGCAGGTGCAGCATACTGTGTAGCAGTTTTCTCTGGATGAAGTAGGATAACCTCCTTCTTCTATTCTTGACATATTCTTTATCCCAGAAGAAAATGAATAAGTTGAAGACCCCATGTCCATTCCAGCATTTTCAGAAGTCTCTAGAAAAATTTATGTCTTCAGTATATTGGTTACTTCTCTATTGACCAAGATTTTTTCCTCTGATAGGTTTTTGGACTTCAGAATGACTGTTGAGATCACCCCAAATTTATTTGAAGACTTGCAAAACAGTTAGTGGATTAGCTAGCTACCAGCAAAATAATCTATGAGCTTCTTAGAAGTATAAAATAATAATTTTAAAAACAGTGCAATTACTAAAATATTGATGAACTTCCCATTTCCATGAAATGGATTCTTTGAGAATCATCAACCAGGATTCATATGGAAAATGTGAACTATTTTATGAATTTTCGAACATTAATACAGTTTCTATTCCTGAGGAAGGACTATTTAGAACAGTTTTGTCAGATATAGAAACAGAATGATTATATAAATAGAATTAACTTTATGAAAATGTGTTATCACCACTTTAGAGATGAGAAAATTGAGGCAGATAGAGGTTAAGTTATTTGCCCAGAGTAGCACACCCAATATAACTAATGTCTGATTTGAACTGAAGTTATCCTTACTCTAGGGACATGGTTTTATCTACTGTGGCACATAACAACTTTCATACTTATGGTTTTGTTAAGGGTGTGTATGGGAGAAGACCTACCACCATAGCCTCTACGTTATCTATTAGGGATATATAGGCAACTAATTGTCACAATGCTTAGAAGGCTGGAACTGGATTTTAAATAAAATGAATTTAAATACAGCCTTTCAGACTTAAAGAATGTATAACCATAGGCAATTCACTCTGCCTGACTTTGTTTCCTCATCTGTAAAATGGAGATACTGATAGGAACAACCTCCTAGGACTATGGTGAATCTCAAATGAGATCATGCATAGAAAGTGTTTCATAAACCTTAACGCATTATATATAATTCGATTTGTTTATTAATTTTATTATTAAAAACTGACACAACTCCTCAAACACTTAACATGCAAGCTGAAATTCTATCACTGTATACTCATTTCAGGGGGAAAGAGATGATATTAAAAGATTTTTTGTTTTTGTTTTTCAAAAATTTAGGAATAAAATTGCACATTTCATGAGAGATGATACATTAAGGTTTAACTTCCTTAATTAGAACAGAAATATTATAATACCAATTACTGTCATTTATATGGTATCTTATAGTCTGTCAGTCACTATATATATATGATTTTCTTTGGATCTCACAAAAATTCTACATTGTTGGAAATACAAATATTGTTATTCCCAGTTTACAGATGAGGAAACTATGATTTATAATGGTGAAGTGGTAGTCTTAGTTTTAAAGAAGTATTAATCTTCAGAGATGGGGTTTGAACCTCTTCCTGATCCTAATGTGCATGATTTGGATCCCACACTTTTTCTATATACTATGCTGCCTCTTTCCATGTTCATGGCCCTGTGAGGATCAAAGCAATATAGAAATGGGACACAGGATTGACACCTTGGGGAGAAGAGACAGGAAACAGCAGAGGCAAATTTTAATTCCATCATAATTTTAACCAGGGCTAGTCTGAAATGCATATGACCCTTGGGTCATATACATTCTTCCTGGTTCTTTGATCCTAGAAATGGGAAACAGTTTAGCTTCAGTTACAAAATTAGTTAACTATAAATAATCAAAGAAACTATATCTGTGGGAGAAATTTGGTCAGCTACAGTGGTCAGATATAAACATTCTTTAAAGATAGTGAGTTCCCTAATTACCTGGATACCACGTTTGTTCTTTGAGAGACATTAAAAGCATCCAATTTAGGGGAAAATATATGTTGGTGAAATTGGATTGTCATTTCAAAACATTACTAATGCAATATAATAATGTTGTCATGTTGGTGGTATTTATTTATTACTTTAAGGTTTACAAAGCACTCTAACAATATTATTTCATTTTATTCTTACAATAACACTAGAAGGTAAGTGCTATTATTATCCCCATTTTATAGAAAAGGAAATTGAGGCAGGTAAAGATTAAGTGCTTCATCCAGCGTCATATAGTTAATGTGTCTGGTGTCAGATTTTAACTTAGATTTTTCTGACTGTGCATGCAGTGTTCTATCTACTAGAGCACCAGATGATTCCAATATTACTTTATTTTTTATATCTATATATTTATATCTATATATATATTATATGTGTGAGGAAAACAAAAGACCCTTTACCACTGCCTCTAACTTGGTGCATTTTATTTTAAATTTGGAGATAGCTTCTGCTAAAGTGTTATATTTTTATGCGATGGAGAAAATAAGAGTATTTTAGAGTCAGAAAGAACTTCAGCTTCCACCCAGGCCAATGCCTAGCCCTCACATAAAAATTCTCCTAGAAAAATAACCACTAAGAGTAAGTTATTCAGGCTCTCCTTGAAAGCCTCTCTATTGAGGAAAAATCCATTGCAACATTCCAAGGCAGCCCATTCTGCATTTGGAGCGCTCTAATTGTTAGGAAGTTGGCTTTTTGGTTTTTTTGTGTTGTTTTTTTGTTTCTGTATATCATTTGTCTCTTTGTAAATTCTCCCCATTTTTCTCATTTCTTCTCTTTGCGGTCAAATAAAACAAATCTTAGGCAGCTAGGTGTGCAACAAGGTGACAGGGTAGAAAGCATGCTAAACCCAGGGTCAAAAAGACTAATTTTCCTGAGTTCAAATCTGGCCTCAGACATTTAGCTGTGTACAGGGCTAGTCACTTAATCCTGTTTCCCTCAATTTCTTCATCTGTAAAATGAGCTGCAGCAGGAAATGGTAAACTACTCCAGGATTCTTATTTTTTTAAACCTTTACCTTCCATCTTCAAATCAATACTGTGTATTGGTTCCAAGGTGGAAGAATGGTAAAGGCTAGACAATGGGAGTTAAATGACTTATGTAAGGTCACATAGCTAGAAAGTATCTGAGGACAAATTTGAACCTAGGACCTCCTATCTCCAGTCTTAGCTCTCAATCCACTGAGCCACTAAATTGCCCCTCCAGAATTCTTTTTGAAGAAAACCTCAAATAGGGTCATTAAGAATTGGACACGAGTGAAACAACTAAACAATAAGCAACAATAGCAATTATTGATCATTGGGGTAGAATTGAAGCTAGTATGAGAAGACAAAAGGAAAGTAGTAAAAACAGAAGTGCAATATCTCTTGCCTACCAGCCACATTATAAGGTTTCTTCAAAAGTACAACTCAACATAATATAAAGAAGAAACAACAGAAATGGAGTGGAAAAAGAAAATAAACACAGAGCAAGAAGGATTGTGTACATGTCAGTTTCCCAAAAATTCAAACCTAGCAGCTGAAAGAAGAAATCATTTCAACTTTCTTCTCCCCAGTATGGGAGAAAGGAATTGAGAAGTATTACCTCTAGGTGGTGACGAGATGGAAGAGTAGAAAATAATGGTTCCAAGAGGCATTCTCTTCTTCTCTGGTTTATCATACTCTCTGAGAAACGATGGCTGTGGGTGGCCTAAAAACATACCTAAGAGCCTGTCTGACCTCCTACTATCTTTATTTTTGTCTCTGACTTAATATATTTTCATTTCCTCAGTGGAGGAAAAGCACTAACTTGTAACTAAACAAACTAAGAGCAAGATACAAGTATGAGAGTGTTGCATAAATATTTACTTAAAAGAAACTTTCTAAAAAATCTTTCTAAGAAGATTCCCCCACTTTTAATAAAGCTTTTAAAAATTAAAATCAAGTTATTTAATCTCCTTGTGTGCATAGTTTTCTATTTCTTGCCTAAGTTATTTCTTATTAGGAAATTTGTAATAATTATCCTTTGAAATATATTTCAAGGTGGTGTTTTATGACAAATGCTCATATAATCATGATTATTCAAGTAGTGTTGTAGGGTACATAAAAGAAAACTAACCAGATTATGACACTAGTTTATCTCAGTTAAAATTATCAGGATGCAAATGAAGTCAAATGTCTCCTATATCCTGAATTTTTAGTACTATCCAATAATAGAATTTATTTTTCCTCTTACAAAAACAAGCATATCAAATTTGTTTCTGAAAAAGGCAAATGCCTCCAAATTCAATCCCTGTTGAAAGTATAAGGATTTGTTGTTTTTTGTTGTTCCAACACATTTGTCTTGAGATGGGATGAAATTGGGACTGTAATTCAGTGGAATAAGCATGGCCAAAATGCCTAACATAAGAGATGTTTTAGGTTATAATCCTGGCCATGGCAATAACTTATTGTTCTATAGCCCGACCTCTCCAGCCATAAATTGATAGCAAAATCATTTCCTCCTTCAGATTGGTTATGGGAAAGATCAAGTGAAGCAATACAGAAAAACACTAAAAAATGTTGTCTGAAGTGCTGAATGCCAGATTTATCATTTCATAGAATGTTCTTTTCTGAAGGACACCAGAAGGAACTCTTATTGAAAAGCTATAGTTCCTACCCACAGGCACCTCTTTATTTTATGTTCTTCTCTTTTATTTCTTAGTGCTTTACCATTTTTTCCTACTCCACCTCTCTCTTTCTAGCCTACACATTAGTAACAATAGATTAGCCCTACTGAATGAATCCAGGACAGCCTCCTGTACTGGAGGTGCAGTATGAAAATTACAGAGACCTTTTTATCATTCTGTTCTATCTCTGGCCTTACTTAACTTACCTCTTGATTTGAGGCAATTACTTCCAAAACTCGGTACTTATAATTAGCCCTGGATGTTTCCAAAGAATTGATTTGCTTTTTACCTTTAGGTAGCAGAATTGAACCCTTTGATCAAGTGGCTTCCCAGCTCAGATCTCTCTTCAAAGCCATCCCTCTCTGCTAATGTTGGAAAAAATAGCACTGGTCTTAGAATCAAAAGACCTGGCTTTGAGCACAGGACCTGCCATTTAACTAGCTCTGTGACCTTGGATAAATCATTTTACCTTTATGGACCTTAATTCCTCAGTTATAAAATAAGAGTCATGCTAGGGGCCAAGTTCAAATAGAAATGAGAGCTACTCCTTTTTATAAAATGATCTCTATAGTTAAAATATTTCCTTAGTTTTAAAATGTAATATTATCTGTGTTTTGTTGGATTTTTGTTTTGTTAGGCATTTCTGCATTCCTTTTAAATCTTGTTCAGTTGGCATTTAGAGCTATGGCAGATAGGCTTTGTTTTAAAATCTCTGGTCTAGGTGATCACATCCTAATCTAGCATTCTATGATTCTGAATTTAAGAATATTTCAAAAGCTTCTCACTAATGTGACTTCTTCCTCTGCATTGGTCAAAACTCTCCTACCTCCTGACAACACTGCTGAATTTTCTAAGCAATGAAACAATAAATAATGGTGGTGGTAGGAAAAAATAAGAATGCAGTAATATTCCCAAATGGACATATTCCCAAACTACAATATATTGTTGAGAATTCTACCATTAAACAATAATGAAACCAGACCATTTTCACGTGGAGAGCTGTTATCTGCTATTGCCAGGATGGATCACTTATCCACAAAAACTTAAAAATCAATGTTTTTAATACATGTCATTATCTTCAAGCTACATAGAATGAAAAGCTTTAAAAATACATAGACCTAGAAAAAATATTTCTAAAGCATGAGGGAATAAGATGAAATACATAACATCCTTGTTTTTCTTGACTTCTATAGAGGAAGTGCAGATGCTTTCAGTGAATCTATGGAAAATGAGCTTATATAATACTTTAATTCAACTATAAAAAGCAGTCATTCTACCTAGTTGTACAATAATTTACAGAACATTAAACATATATGTATATATGCATGCATATGCTTATGTGTATGTTCTGCATATTTAATTAAATAGTGACTTTTCCCAGGACCATTTTTATCTGAATCTCAGTAAAGATGAGAATAAATTAATAATAATATTTTGCATCTTTATTGAAACTCAAGATTTATAAAACATTGTCTTTTTAATTTAGTGGAAAAAGTAATATTGTATTTACCTTAGTAAATCACATCTTCAATTTGTGTATTGTATTGACATTTTGGGAGTCATAAATACAGTGAGAAGGGAACTCAGGAACTATCTAATGTGATTTTCATGTTACAGATGAAGAAACTAAGACTCCGGGAATTTAAGTGACTGACCCCTCAGGGAATTTAAGGAGATAGGTAGTAAGTGGCAGAGGTAATTCTTGAACATAGGCCTTCTGTTTCCATATCCAATTATTTTTTCACTATAACCCCTGCTTTTCAGATTATAGTTACTCTATAATTTGTATTTTTTCATGAGTTCAATTCCTGTTGCCAAAATGTCATCAATCTGTGATCACTCATGCTATTTTTGGAAGAATTAATAACAATATAGGATGTCTTCTTTTTTCCTAACCTAAAGTAAAAATGAATTCTTTGATCAAAATATTTTGGTAATAGTTTTTAAAACTTTCCTGTTACTGTATCTCTTGATTCTATTTCAGGTCCCACAAAAATACCTACCTCTAATAATTTAGAGAGTGTACCAAGAATTCCAAATTATGGGCCTAATCACTAAAAGCTATATTTTATTTGGCAAAGTTATCAATTATAGGCAATGTTACCAGAGTCAGCCACAGTGCAAATGTTCAACAGTAATATCAAAAGAAGTAAATAAACAAAACAAAACCCTGCCTCACAATATCTTCATATGAATTAGAATGAATTAGCTAAGGATAAGGAGTTTTTATATTTCATTCAGGTTGCTTACTTGTATTTCCAATTGACTTAACATGGATAGTAGAATTATGAGGATCAGTCTTACTTAAGCTTCTCATTGACTTCAAAATGATTTTGCCTTCTGAATCTGATTCCCAAAGGCATTTTGCTTAGTTCATCAACATTTACCAAAAATTCTTTTGTACTGGTGCTATGACCAGCACTCTGCATGTTTTTTTAAAAGTTTAAATTTGGGCCAAAGTTCTAAGGCTTTTCAAACTATGTTTAAAAATATTGAAATGTGCATTCAATATTTAAAATTTTCACAACTTTGCTTTTTTTTTTCTCAATATGTAGTAAGTAGGAAGAATTACTTCCAAAGAGAAATGAAGTGCCATTAAAATTAAACTCTTTGAAAATTCTTTTTTTTTTAATGGTGACAACTTATTTTTTTTAAACTAAGGAAGTTTATCTCTTTCTTTTTCTTTTATTGCTTTTTGACCTGGTAAACCCTTGAGGAATCTGAGTAGAATACATATGTCTTTGGGATCTCTTTCCCATTTCATCACTTATTTTATCTTTGTAAAATTTCCCAGTCTCATTCCAATACTACTTCTCCCTCACTTTAGCTTATCTCTTACTCCAACCTCCCCTTTCCAACACCACATTAGAATTATCTTGTTTCGTATATCTCAAGGAATTGTCAGGTGATTGCCTAATCTTATCTAAGAAATTGATTATGTTAAGCATCATTGAGTAAAAATGATCCATTCTTGATGACTTGTGGATTTTAAAATGAGCTCTTAATGTCTATTCCCCAAGAATTGACTAATTCAAGCCAAATGGAGTTAGAAAAACAAAACAAACCAAAAAAATCTTGGACATCCCAAAGTCATCTATTAATCTTGTTTTTCACTTATTTTTATAATCTAATTGGAGATATTCTCTGAGAATTTAATGTATAGGATCATAGACTGTTTAAGCTAGAAGAAATTTTGGCAATCGTCTCAGCTAATTGCCTCCTTTCACAGATGAGAAGATGAAATCCAGATTTGAAAAGTATTTTATTCATGTAAATGGCAGAATAAAAATCTGAACCCAAGTTCGTTTAGTTCCCTTTTATTGCACAACGATGACAAATACTTCTGTTTTATTTTTAATTTTTTCTTCTATCACATTAGATACATATTTATCAAAGAATATTTTAAACATCTTATTCAAAGTTAAAGTAGATAGAAAAGTAAAGTTATATTCCATAATACAGAGACTATTTTAAGTACAACATAATACCAAAGAAACTTTAAGTAGAATTCAGTAATAAAACTGAAGGAAACAAAGAATAAAATATGTATTATTTTTTAAAATATAAATGATTATGCAGATAGCCATGGCAAAAATCTCTATTTCTTGCATTTTCTCTCTCCATCTTGTTTATTAAATATACTTTACTTTTCAATAAAAATAGTGAATGGAAAAGTCATCCCACTCCAAAGAATCTGAAAATATGTAATAATTCAAGCTCCTAGACATGCTATCATTGTTTAGAAGACAAACAATTTTACCATTTGTACAGATTTACACATATTTAAATATAAAATAATACACGTATATAAAAATGTATATGTGTGTATGTATGTACAAAGTATATACTCATATGCATAAAAACCCTTCCTCCTAAAGGTCCTAGGAAAAGGTCTCAAATAAAAAAAAGAAGAAAAAGAAGAAAGAAAATTTAAAATACTGTTTCAGTCTCCTTTGAGATTCCATTAGTCCTTTCTCAGAGGGCAGATGGCACTTTTCATCATGAACCTTTGGCACTGTCTATGTCTATGATCAGGGCACTGCTGAGAATAATGAGGTCATTCACAGCTGTTCAAAAAAAATCGCTGTCTCTGTATACAATGTTCTTCTGTTTCTGTTTACTTCATTTTGTATCATCAGTTCATGTATGTATTTCCAGATTTTCTGAAATTATCATTTTTAAAATTTAATAGTATTTCATCACTATTCAGCCATTCCCGACTAATGGGTAACCTCTGAATTTCCAATTCTTTGCTATCTTGAAAAGAGTTGTAATAAATATTTTTGTACAAAAATGGCACTTAAAAATATTTTTGGCATACAGGTCTAGAAATGGTATTAATGGATAAAAGGTTAAGAACAATTTCAGAACCCGTTGAACATACTTCCAAGTGCTCTCCAAAATTGGTTGGATCAAATTGCAACTCCATCAATAATGTGTTGGTGCCCCAATTTTCCTACATCCTCCCTAATATTTATCATTTTACTTTTCTGTCACATTAGCCAATATGAAAAATTGTTTTAATTTGCATTTCTCTAATGAAGAATCATTAAGTCAATTCCTACTATTAACTCTAAACTGCTTTGTGACTCAGAATAAGTCACTTTAGCTTTCAATATTCAGGCACTTCCTGTATCTAAGACCAACTTTTCTCCACTATATTATTCTGACTAAACTATAGATCAAGGCTATCAAAACTTGAAAACAGCAAACAGTTTCATTCATGTACTTCTGGGAACTTAAGATTAGAAATATTAATGGAATATAAAATATTCACTTCTTTCCATACATAAGAAAAATAAGGATTGGGGGTTATCTAAGTGGCACAGCTATATGACCCTGGGCAAGTCACTTAACCCTCTTTTTTGCTTAGCCGTTATCCTTTTGTTTTAGAGTTTTCACTAAAACAGAATGTAATGATTTAAAAAAGGCAATGGTGAGAGAGAGAGAGAGAGAGAGAGAGAGAGAGAGAGAGAGAGAGAGAGAGAGAGAGAGAGAGAGAGAGAGAGGACCTGATGAAATTATCAGGTGGTTCAAGTTAGTTAGTTGGTGGCAGAGTCAGGGCAAGAATTCAGGTCTATTTAATTTTATATCAATGAATTCTCTACTCGCTCAAATATCCACTGATCATCTAAAAACCTACAGAATTAACCTACATATTGTGAGGAATATGAATGTGAAATAGCACACAGTTCTTATGCTCAAGAAACTTGTAAGATAGAAGAAAATTATTGTAATTGTTTATATGCAAGTAAAAATCAATTTCATGTGAAGTTATAACACTCCCTTCTAATCTAGTCCCTAATCTTGACTTCATTGTAAAAACCACATTAGAAAAATCTTACCCCTTACAGGACTCTTACTTAATTCAACTTGAAAAGAGAGAAAACTGAATTCTAGACTATAAGGGAAAGACCCAACATCCCTCACCCACCTACTGAGCTGAGACCTGTGGGAGCACTCAGGCTGACAGTGGGATCTCAGAGCAAAGGCTGTAACCTCAACAGAGAATCTTGGTACCAACTCAGGAATCTCAGGGCTCTGACCATGGCTGGCAGGGAGGTAGCTGGCAGAGAGGAACAGAGGGGAGGGCTGGCTGGTTACTACCTTCAGCCCCCAAACCTTCATCTACAGCCTGTGGGGGCAACTGGGGAAGATCTGACTTCAGGGAAGATTAGCTCAGTAGAGTCAACTCAACAGGTCTAATCCAAGATACCAATGGAGCAGAGAAGAAACCCATTCAGGGCAGAGAAATTCAAACTCATAGATCTAGAAAGCAACAAAGGAGCAAGTCCATAGCCCACAAGGAGAGAATGAGAAGAAAACATATAAGTAAACAACAGAGGGAACAAAAAGAAATTAAAATTGAAAGCTTCTATTCCAATAAATAATAAAGAACAGATGGAACAGAGGAAGACCAAGGAAGAGCAAGCAAAATTTTAAAAACTCCAATGAATTGGACTCAGGTTCTGGAAGAGCTAAAAAAATTCAAAAAACAAATCAAACAGGTCTAAGAAAATTGTGAAAAAAATTAAAAAGCAAAATAGGTCATCTGGAAACAAAGACACATGAATTAAAACAAAAAAAAAATAGCATCTAAAAGAGCCAGAATTGACCAGCTTAAAAATGAGGCAAAACAATTAAAAGATGAAAAGAATGAATTACAAAGAAAAATAAATCAAAATGAAAAGGAGGATCAAAAAGTCATAGATGAAATTCAATCTTCAAAAATTAGAATTGAACCACTAGAAGCTAATGACTTCACAAGGCATCAAGAATCTATAAAACAAAATTAAAAAATGAAAAATAGAATAAAGTATGAAACACATCATCAAAATCCCAAGCAAATACAGACTACATGTTCATCTCAGAAATTGCTATCTCCTCTTATGATGGCTCCTGCCTACATACTAGTTATAACGTTAAAGTATTTTTCAAAGTTTCAGTCACAGGATAGTAGAATCAATAAAATGAGTAGTTTCAACTACTTAATCACAGATAAGTACACAATTAAAAGTAAAATTCTATCTCTTGCCTCCATCTCTTGACATGGACTGTTCTTATACCTGTAATGCTCTCCTTTCTTTCCTCTGAATTTTCAAATGTCTAAATCCTTTGAAGACTTATAACATTTAATAGGGCTTCTTCCTACATTCCTTTAGTGGTTTGTGCTCTGTCTGACTCAAATGTGATACTTTTTCTAGGTTTAACTTGTATGCCAGTCTCTTCTACATCTTTCTCTCTGTTTTTCTTCAAAATAATCTGTTATCTAGAGAAAAAGTCTTGATTTGTTCTTAAATTTTTGCTACATTTAATAAACTATTCCATGGCAATAACAATATATTAAGTATTTGAGTCCTATACATATGGTGGGTCTTGTCTCAATATGGCTTGGTGATTCCAGAGCTGTGTATAGGCTATCAGATACATATATCTATGTTTGTATGTATATACATATGCATACATTTATATTTTCTCATGTATGTATGCTTGAGAGTGTATAAATTTGGATAGAAATGTCACTAGAAGCTCTAACGTTTTGAATGGAGAGTTTATTGGTTGAGTCCCTTTAGGCTATCCCATGAATGCACCAGAGGATTCTGAAGAGATTCTATATTAATGACGCAATAGATTACCTTTGGCTCAGTCAGATACTGTACTGACTCACTGGATAACTAGTTAATTATGATGTTTTTCTGTAGACTTAAGAAAAGTTTCAGGTGCAGATCTACTTTAAGTGCTACAAATATCACTTATGCTATATATATCAAGATGCATAGAGTTTCTCCCCAGGAAAATGCCAACCTCATTGATGGGAGGAGATGTTTCATTTAGTAAGTTTTGTTCTAAGCTGCTGATTTTTGCTGTTCTTTTTCAGAATCCTTCCAGTGGTGATCTAGGGCTTGACATCCTTTCACATCTTCCTTTGAGACTTCACATGCTTTTATTTTTGTATTGCTATCCACTTCTGAGCTTGTGTTTTGGTCATCTCACTTGTTGATATAGTTTTCTAGCATCATGCTTTTTCCTCTGTCTTTTACTAATTTGGGGGTTATTTTTTTTCCTTGATTTTGTCTATCTGTTGAAGGTTTGCTCTATTCCTGTGGTGGAGGGAGTATTATCTTTTTTTTTTTAAATTTATTTTTTAAACACTTAACTTCTGTGTATTGGCTCCTACGTGGAAGAGTGGTAAGGGTGGGCAATGGGGGTCAAGTGACTTGCCCAGGGTCACACAGCTGGGAAGTGTCTGAGGCCAAATATGAACCTAGGACCCCCGTCTCTAGGCCTGACTCTCAATCCACTGAGCTACCCAGCTGCCCTAAGGAAGTACCATCTTTAACTTATACCATGCCTGGGATCAGCTCTGCTGTCGCCATCCTTTTTTACACTATTTCCATACTCCTTTATTGCCTAGCCCTAAAATACCCCCCTACTCTGTATAATGATCCTTTAAATAAATCTAGAAAAGATATAAAAATAAAGAAAAATTATATCCCAAGCAGGGGGGAGAAGAGAGTAAGAGAAACACCTAACCAGAAAGTTTTATTCTGACATATTACTTTAGAAGAAGAGAGAAACAACTATTTGGAAACAAAAGTGACAAGAAAGAGCATGCAGCTTATTCTTAGATAAAAAGTCAAACCTACCACATAGTTTTTTAATACCTATCAAAGTATTTGTTTGCATTCATGTGGAAATAGTTTTAGAGATTAAAACGGACTTATAGCATATCATTATTTTACCATTTTTTCAACATATACATCTGAAGAAAAATGTAATTTAATTCTTAATATTGATAAACAGTCATAGGAATCATTCCTGCATAGAAAGCCTATTATTTCCACCTCACATTTTATAGATGGTACATATTTTCCAATTTACCTAAGAATTACCTAGTTCTGTGTAATATTTATTAAAGAAGTAGGATATATTAGCTAAAAATTAGTAGTACTCTTGTGTAACAAACAAAAATTAAATTTTCTTCCTTGAGAATTATTTCTTATTCATGATCAATCTTAGTACATTGCCATTTTGGGAAATGTTATGAAGACTTAACTGTGGGGAGAAATTCAAGAACACAATTCAGACATGTATTTGACATTAGAGAAAGAAATAATCCCAAGATGGTATAAATTCAGCTTATTCCTAACAATACTGTCTCTATAAAGATTTCATAAATATAGCTGAGTTTCTGCAACTGTTTTAATATTATCTTATGATTGACAGTCAGCAAATTCATGGTTTTCAAGGACATTATTTACCTATAACTTAATTATTAAACATATGATCATTACCAGATTTAGATGGCTAGTTTCTATTTTATAGCGTTGTGGAAACCTAAAATGGGAAGTAATTTCAGAAGTTTTCTAGTACAAAGCACGAACGTTGGCAACACTTGTGTTTATACCTAGAAATAGAGAATTTTATAGATATTCCTAATTTTTCTCTACATACTTAGGTCTTACTACCGCAAACCCATCCTAAATCTTTCCTGATCTTAATATATTGGCTAAAGAACCTATTTAATTTTCTTAGGCTCCAGAAGTTTGAATTCTTTCATAGTTAGAAGATTCTTACGATGCTTCCAGGAACAAATACAAAATGATTTATTTGACTTTTAAAGCCCTTCATAATCTAGCACCCTGCCATTTTTCTAGTGTTCTTAACATTTACTCTTCAACATGTACTCTTTGATCCAATGACACTAACCTCCTCGCTGTTCTAAGTGCAAGACACTCCACATCTTGGCTCTGAACATTTCTCTAGCTGTCTCCTATGCCTGAAATGTTCTTCCTTCTTTGCTCCAACTGCTGATGTTTTTAGTTTCCTTTAAATTTCAATTAAAATCCAACCTTCTAAAGGAAACTTTTCTAACCCCTTTATTTCCAGGGCTTTCCCTTTTTAAATTATTTCCTATTTATCCTGAACATAGCTTGATTTGTATTCGTTTGGACATTGTATTCTCCATTAGACTGTAAACTCTTTTTAGTCAAGGACTATATTTTTTGCATTTTTTTGTATCCCAACTGCTTAGTGAAGTGACCAGAATACAGTAAATGCTTATTAAATATTACCGAATAGTTCATAATTTTCTATGTAGGTTTTATAAGATATCTCCATGACAATGGTCAAAACTTAGTTTCTTTCATTCATTCTAATGTTATGAAGGATGGCTATGAATAACAAATAAATAAATAAACAAACAAAAATGAATAAATAGCTATGGCTATGAATAATGGGACATCATGATTTCAGAAGACTAAAAATTGTGAAAATCCAAAGTGGAATGAAGTAATATATGAAGGGTAAACATATTAAATATTGTTATCCACCATGATTCCTTTTAATAAAGTGGAGTAAAGGATAATATGGAGGGGCAGCTGGGTAGCTCAGTGGATTGAGAGCCAGGCCTAGAGACAGGAGGTCCTAGGTTCAAATCTGGCCTTAGACACTTCCCAGCTGTGTGACCCTGGGCAATTCACTTGACCCCCATTGCCCATCCTTACCACTCTTCCACCTAGGAGCCAATACACATAAGTTAAGGGTTTAAAACAAACAAACAAATAAATAAACAAACAAACAAACAAATAAATAAATGAATGAATGAATGAATGAATAAATAAATAAATATTTTTAAAAAAAGATAATATGGAGAAAAATATTACTGGAATTGGAGGAAAATTGAACATAAAGAAACAGCAAGATGAAAAATAACAGTCCTATCAATTCTATTATTGTAAAATCTCTATTATACACCTGCCCTCTGACATTGCAAACACTCTGTCATCAATTTAAAACTGAACTACTAGAATATTCTATTGGTTGCTCTCCCTGCATCAAGTCTCTCCCCACTCTGGTCCATCCTCCACTCATCTATCAAAATGGTTTTCCTAATGCACTGGTCTAACCTTATCAATCTTTATCTCATTCAATAAACTCCAATGTCTACCTATAACCTCTAGAATTAAATATAAAAATATTTAATTTAGCTTTTAAAGTTTTCATAAACTAATCCTAGTAGATAGGTACAGATACATAGTAGTATATTAATATTGTTCTTCAGTCATATCCAACTTTTTGAGACTCAATTTGGAGTTGTCTTGTCAGAGATACCAGACTGGTTTGCTATTTCATTCCTCTGTGTCCATGTGTGTATGTTGCTTTCTCCCCTTTATGTAGTATATGTTCCAAAGATACTGGCTCTTTGCTGTTTTTTGCATAAGGCAATTCTTCTGCCAACTTCAGGCATTTAAATGGTTCTCTTTAATGTTTTAGAATAATTGTCCTTTTCATCAGTCTCTTCTGTGCTTAATTGTCTTGTGCCAACTAAAATTCCACCTTCTATATATATTATATATTTGTTTTTATTTTGTGTTCTCCATTAGACTGAAAGGTGCTTGAGAGTAACGATTATTTTTGCCTTTTTTTATATCAGTAGTACTTAGAAGAGTTCTGGGCACATAATGCTTAGTAAAGTTCATTACCTTGATTTGACAGTCTGGCAGCTATATTTAATATCTTGGGTATCAAAAATCCCCAAACAAGCAACAAGGTATGTAGCATATTAAATAGATCCTATCTGGAATATTTATGGAAACATATAACAAAAATCAAATAAGAATGAAAGATATAGAGAAAGAATGTGCACCAGTGAAGTCTCTCATTAATCCAAAAATCTTGTCAAAGAATCTATCTAATCTTTTAAAAATCTTTAGAACTAAAAGGGACCTTAAGAAATTTCTGGTTCAAATTTTTCTTCTTATAAAAAAAAACACAGACCCAACAAGATGAAGTTATTTGCTCAGAGTCTAGCAATGAATTAATTGCTGGAGCAAAACGGGCTGAAACTTGAATTCCTTTGAAACATGTTTCAGTGCTCTTTCCACTATATAAAATTGCTTTGTCTTACTGCTTCAGAAAAACCCACTAAAAATAAAATATAAATCTGTATAAATATTTGGAAACTTATTATCATAAGTAATTATCAAGAAATGGAATCACTAGGCTATTAATATTTATTTCCAATGATTCTATCATGATTTGAAACTACAGCTATAGATATATAACAACATATATATATAATATCACATGGAATTATACTTGTAAATTAGGACATGGATGATATATAATAACAAAGGGTCATACTGCTTTTCTTTTTTCTTTTAAAATTCATTTACTTTTAATTTAATTTAACTTTTCCCACACTCTCCAAACATCCAATTGAAGTAGTTGGTGGGTCCCAATTTCTCAATTTTTTATTATTTCTCCCATACTAATCTAGAAACAGCTTTGAAAATAGCCTTCTGTTGGAGAAGGGGGAAGAAAAATATCTTTCTAATGCTATAACTCATGATACCATAATGCTATGCTCTTTCTACTGATTTTCAGCACCAATTAGATTAATTACCTTTTTGAAATCAGTATGTACCACAATAGTAAAACAACCTCCCCAAATTCTGTGAAATATTATCCTTATGGATCTACACAGAGTCCTAGAAAAAAAAAAAGTATGCTCAGGTTTAGAGAGCCCTTGGAGCAAAGATGTAACTTACAGGTCCTAGTCACCATCAATAATTTTCTTTACTTTCTGGGATATCAAAAAAGTTCTCTTTAATCATGGTGTAACTTTTATGATATATTCCTTTCAGACTTCTGAATATGAGTTTCCTTAATGCATCTAGTTTGTCCTTGCCTCAGGAGTCAGAAATTGTCAACACACTTTGTAGGCCTATGTACTTTGCTATCACACAAAAGAAAAAGTCTAGCTCCTCTGTCAGGGCTCCTGCTTCCATTCTAATAATAGCATTTTTTGTCATTTTTTTCTCTGAGATGGGGAGCTACATAGGGCATAGGAGCTATGTGGCATAGTGGATAGAATGCTGGGTTTGGAGTTAGGAAAACTTCTCTTTCTGAGTTCAAATCCTCACCTGTAAAAAAAGCTGAAGAAAGGAAATGACAAACCACTCTAGTATATATGCCAAAAAAAAAAAAATCCAAATGCTGTTATAAACTGTTGGACATGACTGAACAATAAAACCTTCAATGATTTACAAAGTGGATGGTACAAAATGAGCACTTGATAGATATTTGTTGTTTGATTATTATCAATAGAACATAGAGTTTCTCTTAATGTCTCCAGTACATTTTCAATTTTCACCTTCTCTTTTACCATTATATCCATTAGGATAATTCAGAACAGAATTCATTCCATTTTCCCTCCAGTTTCTTTTATCATTGTCTGATCCCAGAAGTCCTCACATCACTTGAGATCTCATCTTGCTTAACATTTTTTGCATGTATATATTAAAATATATATACATTGTAACAAATAAAATTGATATAAAAGGAAATATTCTAAAATAATAGGGTTTTATTAACAGCCACATTGATAATTAAAAAAACCACGTGCCTGCTAAGATCTAATTCAAATGCCCCACCATGCTTTCCCCCTGGCTGCTTCAAAGGAAAGAAAGTGTCCCAATCTAATTCTGAGTCTTTATACCTCTGTCTACGTAATCACACTTCCTGCCCACCTCATTACCCAAGAGGAATCATGGGAAATGTAGTTTTGAAAGAGTCCTAAATGTCCACAGGAAGTTTAGACCAGAGACCTCAAGATCCATTCAAAGAACGCCAAATTTCCAATATCATAACATCTATATATATATAGTATATATATATATATATATATATTTACATTCCATAATTATGGTATTACTGAGGAATTGAAATTTTTCCTAGAAATTCAATTAAAATTTCTAATTTTTACATCATTTGTCTGTCCTCTCTAATAAGATGGCTCTCCATCACCCTTATGCTTGGTATACTGTGGTGACAAGGGTGAGATAGTAGTAAGACGTCAAATGTACTTGTGGGAACTCAAATAGCCACATCTTACGAGAAACTATGAAAAGAAATTTCACAGCATATATTCAAAATCTTGAAAAAGCCCTACTGCCAAGTGCTAAGGCTGGCACAATATCTAAATCTGCCTCCCCCTAATGAGTGTTTCGTATTCATAAGCTAAACAGTTTCAGGAACATACGTGGGCAGAGATGTGCCTTTAACTAAGATTAGGGAGAAGAAAAGGGGAGAGAGGAGAAAGATAGATTCTTTGCTTTGTTTTCCTCATCTGGTGAGTAAAAGTTCCTAATGAAAAGTAAGTGAAAATTTTGTTCCAGAATCACTATAAATAAAACAACAAGAGGAAAAAGTCGGAGAAACCACAGCAAGAAATGATTTATCCTTCATGTAGTAAGCTCAGGTTCCATCAAGTGACATTGTTTGGAGAGTGGGTAGCATTAAATGAACCACAGTGTTCTTCCAGTCTCTGTTCAGCATGGCTGGCAATAAATTATGGAGTAAATGAATGTGGTGAACCATGCCCACTGTCTCTCACACTTCTCCTGCAATACTCCTTCATTCAAAGCCTCACTTCTCCAATTTCTTTGCTTAACATGTTAGACCTCATTTTCTTTTGCAAGGTCTCATCAGAAATTAAGCAGATAAATGTAGATTAGGATTCTTTGAGATGTCTGTGTAGCTTTTGAAGAGCCAATGAACTGTAGAGGATGAGCCCAAGGTAGGTAGGGAAAAGAGGAAACACAGCATGCTACCTAATTGTACCACAATATTCACCTAGAGGATTTTTTTTTCTGTCGACCCCCATAGGCCATCAGTTTGTGCCCTGAAAAATTAAATTTGATGGTCCATATAATTACTTTTGCTTTCATAGTTACAGATGTTATTACTGGCTATAAAATTAGCCAGCCTTTTAAAGAATCCATCCAGAGTATTTGACTTGATGACCTTCTCTTACAATGTAAGCCACAGGTTGACTATAGTGATATTTTCTTTTATTGGCTTCAAATTTACCTTTTAAAATGTAATTGAATGCCTTTTATTTGCAGGTTACTGAAGGGCACAGGATGGTTTACTATGTGCTCTCCATAATTTCCAGTTTCTCAATTAAGTCCAATAAATTGTTCCCTTCTTTTCCACTTTAACTCAATCCTTACATGTCCCTAGAAATAAGCTATGACATTTCTCTTTAGCATTAATTCCTACCCAAATAATAATCAACATATCATCAATAATAAAATCTTACAAATATAACACCTCAGGTCAACATGTCAATTGGCCAGTTTTATTGGCTAACTTATCACTGTCTGATCCAAAAATAATAATAAACAGGCACCCTTAGGATAACCAAAGAACATTTCCAAAATAGCATGGAATAAATAAGCCTAAATTAATATTCTAGAAATCTTGTGTATGAGTAATATATGATAACTACTAGAACTGGTTAAATAGCAAGATGATATTTGAACTGATTTAAAAGATATGCCATGTGGTATAGTGCAAAGCACATAGAGGGACAGCTACATAGTGCATTTGGAAAAAGCATCAGGTCTACATTTGGAAGACCTAGATTCATAGCTGGCCTCAAATGCTTCCTAACTGTGTGACCCTGAGCAAGTCACTTAACCCTAAGAACCTAATCCTTACCACTCTTCTGTCTTAAAGTTTAAATTTAGTATTGATTCTAGGTCAGTAGGCAAGAGTTTTAAAACTTAAAAATTAAATTAAAAAAAAGAACATGTAGTCAAAGGACATGAATTTAATTTCCAACTCTGCCTTTTATCCCCTGTTCAGCCTTGACCACACCCACCTTCACCCCCAAATCTGGCCTTTTCTGGGCCTCAGTTTCCTCATTTATAAAATTTAGGAGTTAAGAGTAGATGAACTCTAAGTGTCTTTCCAGTTCTATAGCTCTGATTCCATGAAATTAGGCTTGAAAATTAAGTAAAAGAAAGGTCGCTATTTTTGATTTGGAGTAAACATGTTTTGTATCATTTCAAATTATCTCTAAATTAATCCTAGAGAATATTAACAATGATAACAAAAATACAACATAGTGATATTCTGGTAGCTGTTCACCGGATCATTCCAATTGAGTTTAATTTTCATCTTCAGGTTGTACTCAGGACTCTTCCTTCCATGTCCCAGTTCTTCACCTCAAGACTCACTCCAGCCTGGAATTCATACCTTGAAAGTATTTTGTGTCTCTGTGCCTTTTCCTTTTGACTGAATGACTTCTCTCTCAAAGCCTTCATTTAAGGAAGTATCCCAGACTGGATATGTCTCATTACATCCTAGGCTGCACTACAGACTTATTCTGCTCTGTATCTATATGACTTTCCTTCAACACACACACACATACTTTTCAGCTTCCATTTGTGTTTGACTTCTTTTCTATTCCTCTAATGCTCTTTATGTCAAGGATTATATCTTTCTATTTGGTTTTTGTATTCTCAGTGCTTAGCTCAGTGCCCAGCTTATACTAAGCATTCAATAAATTGATTGAATGATTGATTTTCTGTTGGAATCCTAGATTGAATTTATAAATCATTACTGGCACCATGAATGGTTGAATTATTTGGCATAATTCAGTGCAAGGAAATCTAATTAAATAGTCTCATAAAACTATACATAAATAAAAACTCTGAGAAAAGATAACATTCAAAAATTTCAAGGAATATATCAGCTAATCATGGATACTATCTGACACAGTTTAGATTTTTTTCCCTTTGTGATAACTGGTTCATGAAATTTATTTGTTTGTTTTAGAAAATCTTTAATTTTCCCTTCATCCAAATCCTTTATTTTCCATTGGTCTAGATCAGCTTCTTACAGTGTTTATGAGCTATGAGTTCCATGTTGAAATTTGCTGTCTCATTAATCTACTCAATTAACATTTATTAAGTTGTTTCTTTCGGTCAGGTTCTGTGCTAAGTACTGAGGATACAAAAAGAGATGAAAGACAGCCCTTGCCTTCAAGGAGTTCAAAGAAGCCAACCTTTTACCAGCAGGGTTTTAAAATAGAAAAATGAACTCAAATCCAGCCTCTAGTACTTATTTCCTGTTTGACCTTGGGCAAATTACTTTCCTGTCTTGGGCCTCAGTTTTATCATTTCTAAAATGAGATGGTTTGAGCGGATGGCATCTGACACACTTTTCACCTCTAGATTCCTGATTTCTTGATATTCTTTAGTTCAGCATTTTGACTCTAGGGAGGAGTTAGAGACCACAGCTGCAGAGTAAAGCTCTGCCATCCTACATTTGTTCCTTCTGAACTCGACCATAAGTTGCCTCCTTAAAATGGAAGGGGTCATATCCCTGTAGTCTCCAAGTCTGGGGTGTGCCCAAATAGAACAGAGTATCTGCCTCCTTTGTCTAGTTATTCTGTTCTTACTTTGTGAGTTGCTTGTATTTTCTTGTACTCTACTCGTATTGCTTATCCCTCCCAGATGTGGGAATTTCATTATAATGGGGCAAGACATCTGTCATCTCTGGGCTGCTCAGTTTCCTAACTCCAACTGCTTCATAAAGGAGAGATAAAAAAAAGTTACATATTCTGAATGTGGATAGCATGGCAAAAACAGATGTTAATGAAGTAGATAATAAGAGAGGCATATCTGTAGAGTTGTTAGTTTTGTTTTTATTTATTCCATAATCCAGATTAGATTCAATTATCAGAATCTTTAATTATTGAATAAGAAAAATACTTGTGCTAATGCAGAAAATGTGTGTCCTCTCCAAAAGCATAATGAAATGATTTAAAGATTCAATTTTTTCATTAAACCACTGACTTGAATTCACAATCTATTGCATGATAAAGAAATAAGCATTCATAAAATTTAAGTAATTCCATGCAACTCATCAAGCACTTATTGAGCCCCTGTTGTGTGCTAAATACAAGCCAACTCCTCATGCTTAGTAGGTGAAGTACAGCTTCCATTCTTTAGCCTCAGAATGACAAGAACTGATCAGTATATCCAATTTGCCTTAATTCCTAACTCATTTAAATCCAGAGGGAGCCACTTGTGCACAAGGAAGTGAATAATATGAATGGCATTTATCTTAATTTGTTTGTACTTGTTTGTGCAATCCTTTCCATTTCTCTTTTAGCTAATGAATACTAGGTAAGAATTAAATGTGTGTAAACATTTTAAAGAGGAGAGAGAAGAAAATATACAAAAACACACACCACAGCAGGACCTTTCATTAGCTCTCTCTGAGTATTTAGATGAATAAATTAATTATCAATTAGGAAAGAAAAATCACTTAAAATAATGATAAACTACATAGCAACCAGAACACCAGAATGTCAAAGGAAACGCAAATGAAATGTTCTTTCTCTCTAAGGTGCTGGACAAGATGTTCTCTAAAGTTGCTTCTTTGATAAATCAGGAGCTATAAATAGGAACTTTTGTTCTCTGGGGTAACATGAATTGTTACTGGGGCAAATAGCACAACGAAATCTCTCAGTTAAAGTGTGAGAGAGTAAAGAGTAATAGAATTAGTGTTTATTATTTTGAATAATGCTTGTAAACTAATGCTAAACTGTGTTGTTTGGATATGGATTTGTTGTTGTTTCAGTCCTGTATAACTCTTCTGGAACTTCTGGTATTTTCTTGCAATGATATTGGAGTGGTTTACCATCTTTTATTTTCCAACAGGAATTAAAGTAGAGGTTAAGTGACTTGCCTAGGGTCACATAACTAGGATATGAGGATGGGTTTGAACTCAGATCTTCCTGACTGCAGATCCAGCACATTATACATTCAGCCACCTAGCAGCATCCTGTGTTATGGATTAATAATTACAAATGAATCCAAGCTCCTCTAAAAGTCCAGCTTGAAGTAAAGTTCTAGTCAATCCACCCTAGTTATTGCACTTTTAAATCCCATTAGATTCATTTAAATATATAAATATATACACACAAAAAACAGGTACTGGAAAAGCTTTCTCTTCCTCCCTTCAAAAAATTCATATGTTCAAACCTTCACATGGGTAACAAACTGTTCCTAGAACTTCTGTTCTTTACTGAACATCATCAAAATCATGTTCCTAGTCAAATGACATTGAAAGATTTGGATAATAGTAACAACTTAGTTATATTACTTTATAGTTCATAAAATATTTTCTTGACTAACCCCTGAGGTAAGTATTGGATAAATTAGGAGAAGGGTGCACCTAGGGATTGAATCTATAATTCACTGATGTAGGGTACTTTTATCTATGGAATCTTACTTTTTAATGGAAGTCAGTACCTTCTGCATTACTTAACAGTGTCAGAGAACTCTAGATTAAGTGACTTGTCTGAGGTCACAGAACCAATGTGTCAGAGGCAAGATTTGTTGCCAGGATTTCCTACCTAATTTTGAAATTGCTAACTTTCACATTTTCCTCCTTCCTTGCTTTCTTTGGTTTTCTTCTTCCAAAATCCATTGCATTATTTTGCTTTACTTATAACTCTATTAGTTTGAACATCAAAGAGAAAGATTTCAGTTAATTGAAGATTTTATTTAATCATATTCCATTTAACCAAAGTTTTTTATAATATAAGTATTTGTCTAATACATTAGAAACCACAACTTGATAGCATCTAGAAACCTGTATTAAGGTGAAAAGTATTTGTTATAATATTAAGAAGCATGAAACAGTGAAATTATAATTCATTGGGAAAAGTAAATAATAAATATCACTAATAATGAAATCTGAAATTACTGTGTATTACATAAATCTTACAAAGGCTTTTTTGTTTTGTTTTGACATGGTATAAGGACATTGTGCTGGTCCTAAATTTAATCCTACCTCTGTTCAAATACTACCACTGATACATAGAAACAGTGTGAGTATGGGTAACTCATATAATCTCTTATTGCCCTAAATATTTCTCTAAGCCTATAAAAGGAAACAAATTGTCCTATCACATGATGCTAGTATCCACAATGGGAATTCTCTTTACTGATGAAATCATAGGTTGAGGCACCTCTCTCCACTAAATAACAATGTGAGTTTAGAGTTAATAAAGATAAAATTGGGGGTTTCAATAAATGGGCTGATTGTTTGTTTTTCTTTTTGAAACTATAGAAATGGAAAGAAATCATTTGCAAAAGATCCTAACTTCTCATATAAAACCCTACAATTTATCATATCATTATAATTCTTTCACTATCCAAATAAATTGTCCATTCACAGAATAAATGACAAAGACCTCTCTAACTCTCGCCTGCCTGAGGTTGAAGTGGGAAATTTATGATACCACTGGGCTCTATGCCTACACTTACCACCCCTTAATTAATAAGCTAGTCCCAGTACCCTTACCAGAATTTCTCTAACCACAAGGATCAGAGCAGATCCCTGGTGGGTCATATTTGCTTCTATCCACTCCCCAAATACTAGAGCTCAGTTTTATTAGGTAAAGAACTGAGGAAACAATTTAAATGCTGTAATTCTCCACCTTCTCCCAAATGTTGCTCATAGGTACTACCAGAAAGGAGAAAAAGTCATCTACTTCTATATTCTAGTATCATCAAGTGAGTCCCTTCCCCTTACTCAACCAAAGATCTGAGTTCTGTGAGCCAACACTTAAACATCAATGCTGGGCCTTTAGTTCCTTTCACTGGGGCTCACTGTTTCTCTCTCCTGGAAACAATGCAGTCTCTGAAATGAATAAAAACTGACAGTTCCCTAAAATAAAGGAATGCATGAACCAGCAATAGACCAATAGAATGAAACTGAGTAGGTGGAGAAATTAAAACTTATCGGTAAGATATCAAGGAAAAATATGTTTTAAAGTTTTGTCTTCATTAATTAATCACACTTTCTTCTCTGTTCAATGAGTTTTCATTCCAGGTGACTTCTCTCTCACTCTCTCCACCCAAATCTACCTAATTTTTTACTCCACCCTTCTCATACCCACCACAGGGGGAAAAAAATCTTAGCTGAGATACCACTGGAGAACAACCAAATCTAAATTCTTGCACCTGGGCTCCAGATATGTAAAGCCATATGCTGAAAGAAACACCAGTGCCAGTTTCTTCAGTGAAGTTGTGCCAAAAGAGAATATAAAGTGAAGAATGACTACTGAACTGTCCTAGGAATGTTTCCCCTTATTTTCATGGACCAGATTGCTTAAGACCTGTGCTGTCAATTTTCTTTCCTTTCCTGACCCTATAGCATTCCCTTGATCTTTGCAAGCCTTTAATGGTTTTGCTTATGTAAGACTTCAAACCTGCCTTAGCTGGGACTTGCATGTGTGTGCGTGCATGTGTATGCGTGTGCTTGTGTCTGTGTCTGTGATGTTCATTGAAATACTAGACTAAGAATCAATCAATCTGGAGTCTAGTCCCAGGAATATCCCTACACTTATTAGATGTATGACTTTTAAAAGCCAGACTCCTAACCTCTCTGATCCTATTTCTTCATCTGTAAAAATATGGATGGAATGAGTCAAATAGTTTATCTTTCTGGTTCTAAAATCTGATCACTTTAACTTACAGCCAAGGCTATATTTAGTTAACATTTCCCCACCTTTATTTGTTCTCATCTTCCTCTCTCCATTTTTTTTCTTTCTCAGATCATCTTCCATTATTGAAATAAACTTTCCCTACTATTGTCCATCGAACAAATTTGAAGTGAAACTTCAACCATAATGGCTTCCCTAATTATCTCTCATCTTCCAAAAAGATACGTGGGAAGTTATCTCTCCAATATCCCATTAGTAAACCATGTGTGCATGTATCTACCTGTCTAAATACTTGTGCATGCATGTATCTATTTTTGTATGTATAACAGGACAATGGACAATGAGGCCAGTTTTTGCAAGAATATCCATCATGCTCTACTGAGACTTAGTAAATATTCCCTACTAACCAGGTGAGGAAGAAAGAAAAGGGATGGACATTTGATTGGCTACCAACACAACCAGCTACATTCAAAAGTCATTAGTTGGCAAAAGTGATTTTTCCCCCTCTTTCCTGAATGGTTACATCTGAGAGAAAGACACATACTGTAAGTATCTGGATAAGAAAAGGTCATATGCCTAGCCTAATCTAGGGTCAACATGTGGACCATGAATCTGGGCCTTTTTTCTTTGCCTCCTTGTGTCTGTTCTTTCCTATTTTACCATGAAATGGTATGGAGACTATTATTCTCTTTATATATATACTCTATTTTGTATATTTATTCTGAAATAGAATTGGAGACAGCTCTAAAATTGTAAGAGTAATAAGGCTGGAACAGAGTGCCCAGGAAAATTCTGCCATCAGAATCCATGCTGGATTTTGCAGCCAGCCATACTTAGTTTTTCAGCATTGCTCAATGGTGGATTGACCTCATTACTTAATTACCCCAAACCAAGATGCTGCATCCTTCAAGCAATGTAACTATTTTGTCCATTGGCTTCCCAATATTTAGAAATAAGCATAATGGGGAAAATGCTTTGTATGAGCTATTTTAAATTTTAGCCCATTCTTTCCAGCAACTGAGTAGATATGTGGCCATCTTAATTTGCTGGAGGGTGTTGGGAGAGGATGAATGATAGGAAAATGTTCCTATTTCTGTTCTTGCTTTATCTTCTGAGTAAATACCTTTATGAAATTTGGTTGGTGTTAATTGGTTAAAAGATTCTGAGGAATTAATCTTGTTGTCTCCTCTGTTATATTTTAAGTATTTTGAGAATAGGAATTGTTTCTTTTGTAACCCTATACATTCATCATATAGGCAACTTTAGCAACTATTAGAATCCTAGGCACATAATAATTGCCTAAAATGCTTCTTGATTGTTTTATTGATCAATTCAATAAATTGAAAGGAAGAAAATGTAGGAGCAGGATAAGGAGAGAAGGAAGAGGGAGTGAAAAGAGGAAAGCAGGAGCTGAGGAGGAAAGGCAAAAGGAGAGAATTCCACAGCTTGAATAAACTCTTCAAACAGGAGAAGAGCACAAGCTTCTTAATCATTTTCTATATTTCTAGCTTTTATTAATAGGAATGCCCAGAGCCAAATCTAGAAAGTTGTAATTCATGATGGAGAATAGCAAAAGAATGAATAAAGAACAAGATATCTGGACCATCCCACTTCTTGCTTAATCTATTTAAACATAAGAGAAATTTTTTTCAGGCTGAATTCTGGAGCATGCTTCTTTTCCAGAGAGAAAACTCAGGTCTTTTTGCAAATTGATTATTCCCCTTGTGAAGAGCATCAAGTGTCAGGAATTTTAGCAAACATTCTTCATTCTGTCACTGTCAAAGCCACAAAAAGAATTCTGAAGAAGGAAGCAAGGGCAGGCTAAAAGTACAAAACAGTCTCAGATCCAGCATTAAGCCAAGAAATGCAATTTTAATCAATCAGAGCTGTAACCACATGAGACACAGATTTCCAAATACATACATAATGGCCATATGAATGGAGGGATAAATACAAACCTAGCAGGGTTTTCAAGAGTGATGTGAAAAGACATTTCCATCCAGCTGTTCATAGAAAGCAGAATGATACACAGAGTTTTTCAAGGAGCTTTATTAACTACAAAAAGAAACCAAAGCAGAAGCTTAAAAAAATTCTTCTTGTCAGTGCTCTCTCCTCCCAAGATGAAAAATGTTCCAAATGAGACTTAGCAACTGGTTTTCTACCCCAGTCAGAACTTCAAAAGTGGAATTCATAACCCAGTCAGGAGGGAAGTTCATGTGAAAAATTGCAAACTATACAGCACTAGTGAACTTTCACCTATTGCAGTATATTGTTGCATTCTTTCATTTCACATAGCATGGAAGATATTGCTATAAAAACTTATTATTACTTATTAGTATTATAAAAATGGTATCTTCTCATTATTGGAATTCAGATAGATATGACTATTGCAGAGGTTGACATATAAGGGATTTGGTACTTAAGTAAATGTATTAGGAATTAATCTTCTAAACTTAATTTAGTTGTTAAAGTAACTAATTTAAGTAAACTAAAGTAAACTTCTAAAGACTTAGAAAGAGCATCCTCAATATAATTTTAAGGGCAGATAGAATGACAAGGATGATAGATACTTCATCTTGTTCTAATTGGACTTCAATTCCTTCTGAATATTTTCTTTTTTTTTAACCTTTACCTTCCATCTTGGAATCAATACATAGTGTATTAGTTAAAAGGCAGAAGAGTGATAAAGGCTAGGTAATGGGGGTTAAGTGACTCACCCAGGGTCACACAGATAGGAAGTGGCTAAAATCAGATTTGAACCTAGGATCTCCCGGATCTCCCATCTCTGGGCCTGACTTTCAATCCACTGAGATATCCAGCTACCCAAAGTTTCTATCTTTTGAAAGCTTTGCATAACACAGAGCTTGGAGGTCATAAATGTCTGAAATAGTAACACTTATTCAAAATATTCCTAGGTTTTTATGGGTCCTTGTTATAACTGGATATTTGTGGACAATAGTTTCGTATGTGCTACTGTTTTGGTTTCATATAATTTATTGTCTGAGTTCTCAAGCACTTTTGAGATCTATATTTGTGGTATAATAATTTGTCATCTCTCAGTCTATTAAATATAATGAACTTCTGATGCATAAATCTGGCCACCAGATCATGTATGGCTAAAGTATTTAGCAGTTGCTGTCCCCTCCTTCCCCCATCTACTGCCAAGACTTTTGTGGTGTTCTTTTGTTTGTTTGTCTTAATCAATTTCTTATAATAACTGCATTTGTTATTAAGTTCAAGATTCTTAATAATAAGCCTTCAAAATTATTTCTAGTGATAACCTCATCCTAAATTACCATTAGAAACCCTCTTTTCCCACAAATTTATGTGAATAAACAAAATTTATTCAATACATATTTTGTTAATATACTTATTTTCTATCTTCAAGCAGAAGGTCCATGTAGGGCGTTGTGATTTCATTCTTGGATCTTTCATCCTTAGACTTTTATCTGGAAATAAAATGCTTTTATTTACATTTGACAAACATGATGGCTTATTCCTGCTATCAGCCTCTACTATTCCTCAGTAAAGTGAAGTATGTTTGTCCCAAATGTATTTTTCTTTTTTTATTTAATTTTTAAATTTTTAATTAATTAATTAATTTGGAACATTTTCACATGATTACAGGATTCATGTTCTATCCCTCCCCTTCCCTGAACTCCTCCCAAAACTGATGCACAACCAAATATATTTTTCCTATAGATTTTGGCAGGTTGATCATGTGTTCTGAAAACATTTATCATTTTTCTTCCTACTTGTTTTGAGAAAGTCAGCTTTCATTTGATGAGTCATGTGTTTCATTATTATTCTAGAACTTTTTGTTAAGATATATTCAAAATATAGAGTACCACTGATATTAAATGGCTTTAAATACATTCTTCTCATTGGATTTTGATTTCACAGTGGTGAAGTTAAGTGGTTCCCTTTTCTGATATGAACAATTTTATAAATAGAAAAATGTAGTAACAAGGACACTTGTGAGAGAAACATTGAGAAAGCAGTACATAGAGAAAAGGCAAATATTCAGAGTTAAATAACCAAAATGTCCCCCTTCTCAGCATCTAATTTCAACATCATTTATATGTAGAATTTAAGGTTAATTGATGTGAAGAATGGATACCATTTGGTGATTATGGTACAATTGTTTTGAGACCAATCGCACTATCAGATCTGCTTTATTCTAGGTGTTAACATACCCAGGGATTTTCAAGCTGTTTACCCTGTTTTTCTGCAAGAAGAAACCAAGGGGTAGGTTATAGTTTCCTGCCAATTTATTATCCCCAGATTAAGAAAAGATGACCCCATAACAAGAAGGAACATAATGATCTTTATCTCTGCCAGATTTTGCCTGGTGAGCAACCATCATTAATTAAATTGTGAGAATACCTGCAGAATTCAGCTGTGGGATTATGACCTCATATTTTCCTTCTGCTGATTTATGATTATCAAAGTTGATAGACCATTTTAAAGAAAAACAAAACTATGACTTCAGATATCATCAGTTATTAAATGTTCAGTGGCATTGTTATTGCCTTTTTTCTTCAAGTCTTTAAGTCAAATTATCTATTATAACAAAATTCAGAGTATCCCAACCCAAATGGAAAATGCTGGCTGTACAACTACATGAGCACTTCAAAATCTTATAACCACTTGAATAAAAACCCATATATCTCCAGCAAGGGTCCAAAAAGCAAACTGAAATAAATGGGAGATGCCCTTTTCAAATATATTTTTTAATTTTCCCTTTTTTTTTAGTTAACTTAAGAATCATCACTGAACACTAACATTTCATGTACAAGAAAGAAAAAAAAGAGTATTGTGTTCAAAATTATGACCTTCTTTATATTAATATTTTGTTTTTAACTGTATAAGGAGCTTACATTTTAATTAGGAAACACAATGCATATAATGTAGTGATTGCAGAATTATGAAATGATCCACCCATTCTAAACAATTTGGAACTATGCCTTAAGGGCCAGAAAATCTGCTCTTTCATCCTGTAATGCCACTTCTGAATCTATATACCAAAGAGAAACTAAAAAAGGGGAAGGTATCTACTTGTACAAAAATATCCATAGCAGCTCTTTTTGTGGTGGCAAATAATTATAAATTGAGGGGATATCCATCAATTGGAGAATGGCTGAAATTGTGATACATGGTGATGGAAAACTATTTTGCTATAAGAAATGATAAACAAGATGATTTCAGAAAAAGATGGAAAAATCTTCATGAATTAATGCAGAGTGAAATAAGCAGAACCAGAAGAACATTGTACATGGTAACTGATATTTTATGATGATCGACTATGAAAACTTGGCTTCTCTCAGCAATGCAATGCTCTGGGACAATTCTAAAGGACAGAGAATGCCATCTACCTCCAGAGAAATAACTGTTGGAGTTGTGTGGATGTGGATCAAAGCATGATATCTTTCACATCAGTGTATTTATGGTTTTATTTTGAAGTTTGGTTTTGTATGAATATTCTCTCTTGTACAATGACAATCACAGAATAATAATAATAGGTACCAATTATAGAATGCATATTGACAGGCACTGTACTAAGAACTTAATTTCATTTGATCCTTATCACAACTTTGGGAGGTAGGTGCTTTTAATTTTCCCATTTTGCAGATTAGGATAATAAAGCAAATAGATGCTAAGTGACTTCCTCAAAATTATACAGCAAGTAAGTGTCAGAGCCTAGATAATGATCTCAGATCTTACTTACTGCGGGTCTTGAGCTCTATCCACTATATATACTTAGTTGCCCCATAAGAAACTTAGAAAATCATATTTTAAGGAATAAAATATAATATATATCACCAACCTCTCCTTCTGCCCTAGAATCAATTCTGAGTATCGGATCCAAGGCAGAAGAATAGTAAGGGTTAGGCAAATAGATGGGGTGGAGGTTTAGTGACTTGCCCAGGGTTACACAGCTAAGAAGTGTCTCAAGCTAGATTTGAACCCAGGACCTTAGGTCTCTAGGTCTGTGTCTCAATCTACTAAGCCTCCTTGTTGCCCCACTGCCCTCCAAGTATCAATATTTGCAATAAAATGCTCTCATTTTAGAAGCAATTTATCCTATTAAAGAGCCTGATGCAGAGTTAAGAAGACTTCAGCTCCAGTCCTATATGTGACACATACGGACAATATGACCCTTGACAAGTTATGAATCCTTTCCGTGTCCCAGTGGCTCTAAGACAATAAATTATCAAACAGTTGCTAATCTTAATTGGTAAAGTTTCTTCCTTAGAAGTTCCTTAAGCCATTGTCTTTTCAGAAAAAAAAGGTTACAAATAGTTCAAGTTTGTACAGTGTTTTGGAATTTAGAAAACATTTTCCTTGTATCACCTATGAAGAAGAAAATACAACTTTTGTTCTACAGTTGAAAACATGATGAAAAAGCTAGTTGGAGGCAGATTTAGGATTTGAATTATTTTCTTCTGGATCTAAGTTCAGTTCACTTCTAAAGAGATAACTTGAAACACTAGTTCAATATTTTTTCTAAATGTACAATACTGTATTTGAATTATCTGTTGTTACAATTCTTTTCCTTGAGATCTGGGGTACAGATATAGTGACCAATTTATTGTCCTGCATACAGGGGCCTCAATCTTCTGTTGACTCCCATGAGCATCTTCTACACACAGTGCTGCAGCTAAATGGATTAAGAGCCAGGTGCAGAGACAGTAGGTCCTAGTTTCTGATTTGGCCTCAGATACATCCTAGCTGTGTGACCCTGGGCAAGTCACTTAACCTCCATTGCCTAGCCCTTACTGCTCTTCTTCCTTGGGACCAATACACAGTATTGATTCTAAGACTGGAAGTATAGGTTAAAAATGAAGTAATAAGAAAGCCTGTTACCCACCACCCTCAAAAGGATTACAGAAGATTATTCTTGGTTGTAATCCTGCCTTCTTTGCCTCTTGGAATATCATATTCCAAGAATTCCATTTCTTTATAGTGGTAGCTATCAATCTCATGTGGTCCTGTCTGTGCGATCATCATATTCTAATGGTTTCTTTCTCGCTAATTGTTGCCTTTTTTCCTTGACTCAGGAATTCTGGAATTTGATTATAATATTCCTAGGGATTTTCATTTTGGGATCTCTTTCAGGAGATGATCAGTGAATTTTTTCAGTTTCTATTTTTCCTTCAAGTTCTATGATACATAGATGGTTTCTCCTTGATAATTTCTCAAGATATGGTTTTAGGATCATTTTAACTTTTTTTATTATAGGCTTGTGATATTGGAAATTTGAGTACCCTTGAACTTATTTGAGGTCTCTGGTCTAAATTTATGGACATTTGGATCTCATTTCAAACTACATTTCCCATGATTCAATGGGCTTCCTGCTTATATGGTGATGTGAGCTTAAATAGCTCACATTAAAGAGAAGCTTAAATAGAGACTTGATTGGTAGGCTCTTTTTCTGAGGAAGCAGCCAAGGGGAAGGTATGGTAGTCCATTTGAATTAGACCTTACCAGGCATGTGGTTTTCTTAATTATCAATATGGATTACAATAAACCCTTAATATTTTTAAATATATTCTTTTATATCAATTTTATTTGTAACAGGCTTCAAACCATATGATAAATCTCAAATCATCTCTCCTTGATATATTTTCTAGGTCAGTTGTGTTTCCTATGAAACAGTTCATGTTTCCTTCATTTTTTAAAAATTCTTTTGGACTTTATTTTATTGTTAATTGATGTCTCATTTTCATCAGTGAATTTTTTTGCCAATCTGTTAATTCTCTTTATAACTTTCTTACATTTCTCTCATTTTTCTCAATTTTTCTTCTACAACTCTTATTTTATTTCTAGAAATCAGATTTCTCTTTTTATCTCTCTTATTCTAAGAATTCTTGTGGGGCTTATATCAATCTTTGGTTTTCTTTGAGGCCTTACTTATAAATATTTTCAATTTATCTTATTTTCAATTTATTTTTTGAATTTCCTTGTCTCCACAGAAGATTTTTATGGTAAGATTCTTTTTTGTTTATCTGCTTAATCAATTTTTTCACCCTATTTATTGAATTTGGGTTTTATGTTAGAGTTGGGCTCTGTTCACTTCTGAGAGAATAGCAAGCCTGAGCTTCTGTGGGAAATCTTGGGGTTGGTAGATTTTTAGTGCTTCCAAAATAATGTTATCTTGGAAGAGTTCTGGTCGCTATCCTCCAGGTCTGTGTTCTGGTCACTGCCCAAGTAAGGTCTCTATTCGTTCATAACTATAGATGATAACTGATCCTCTCTATTCTGGGACTGAGAATTGGAACTGGGCAAAGGGTGAACAGCTGCCAAATGGCTTCAGGTCCTTGCTCAGTACTAGCACAGGGGTCTTCTGTAATCTCTTTCTGGTAAGATGCACTGAGCATCCTTGGGGCTTCTTCTGCTGCTGCTGTTGCAGCTCTATATTCCTCTTGGCCCCAGAGCAGGTACTAAATCCTTTATAATGACTGCTGCTCTGTGTCTGCAAATGGACCTCTCTTTTGATCCTCCTGAGATTTCCCTAACAGGACAGATGAGATCCTGTTACTTGTTTGTTTCTTTGTTTGCTTGTTTGTTTATTTATGGTTCTCCTGCTCAGAATTTTATTTGAAACATTTAAAAATCATTTTAGAGGTTGGAGCAGAACTGCTTGATTCGTGGGTAGCTACGAGTTCATTGGATTGAAAGCCAAGCCTAGACACTTCCTAGCTGTATGACCCTAGACAAGTCACCTAACCCTTATTGCTCAGTCTTTACTGCTCTTCTGCTTTAGAGACAAAACATAGTACTGATTCTAAGATGGTAGGTAAGGCTTAAAAAGTATATGCTCCATTCCCTTTACCAACTTGACTCTGCCCTAATCTAGAATTCAGATATAAATATGTCTATATATCAATATGTTTATATATACATATCTATGTGTGTATATATACTGTAAATCTGTAAATACCATATATGTATACACCATGCATACATATACAAATATTTATAAGACATGAATAAATATCACCTTTGATTTTAAAAAAAGGTTTTTTTTTTAAATTTACTTTCATGAGGCAGATTCTCAGAGAACTTTGTGAGCTCATAACAACCATTTAGTTCAAACTCAATATAGATATATTCTTTACTCATTTCTTTGACCTAAGCTTTGAACATAGATTCCAAAAGTGAATGAGCATGACAGATTCCAATTATCACTAATTCTTCAAGTCATTCAGTTATCTCAGAGGTGGTGTCTTGTTAGCATAAAATTAGTCCTATGATTTAAAAGCATAAATGTTTGCTAGAACCGTTTTTTGTTAACTAATGGATCTTTCATTCTGTTTTAAATCTTTATATCTTTCTACATTTTTAAGACAAACTCCTCCCCAGCCATTACCCTGCATTCTTATGTAAATTATCTCCAAACTTAATGTGTTTATGATGATTAAATGCCATGTGTGGGTCTTCTGTGCTATAATAGAGCATATCTCTGCCTTCTGCAGCTCTCTGGTTTTGTGTCCTCTGCTCTCCAATCAGCGTCTGCAAATGTAACCAATTAAATTTGATCCTACTGTCTGGATCAGTTATATAGATAAAAGGCAGTCAAGATCTGAGCCCTGATCCATGTGGGACCCTCTTAATACTTTCCCCCAGAGTGAACATGGTTCCTCTTATGAGAAGTGTCTGTTTTTTGTTTCTTTCACTCATTCTTTATCTACTCCTATGTCTCTTCCTGGATTCTCGCAAAACTCTGTCTTAAGCAGGAACCAATTATACCAAATTTAACCAAAGAGTTTCTAAAATTCAAACAGTCATAACATATGTACTGTCATTCTCAACATTGTTGGTACCACCTCAGATTGGAAAAGAAATGGAATAGGCTTAACTTTTCCCTTAGACTCAACCTATACTTTCTCATCCCTGGATAAAAATTACCATTGAATAAAATCATCATATCCAATTTCCTTGCAATTTTTAACTATTAAATGCAAATATGAAGAACATGGAATAGCTCTGAAATTCTATCAGGTTTCAACTAACCCCATTTATTATACTTAACTTCCTTAGTATGTTCCTTCCACAAATGAAATATTTTACCTTGACCACTTCCTTACAGTTGTCACTAACTGATACTGGCAGATTTAGCTAATAAAATGAGCACTAAAGATACACAGAGACAGATTTTTTTTACATAGTTACACAGTTTACCTCAAGCAAGGCATTGGTTGTGGTTCCAGCTGGGGCTACCATTGAATAGTAATTCAAGTCTTTATTGGACATGGGCTTATGAGAAATTCATTATATTTAGCATCAAGGAGTGCTGCTGTACATAACTTATGTGGAACCGAGGATCAAAATCAAGCCCTTTATAATGCATGTTCCAGACATTTATTTGATTATTTTGATGCTTAAGACTTCTTAGGTTGGAAGTCATCTTAGTCACTATAATATAAAGATTATGAGACAATGTAATGGTATAAAGAGGTAGCAATATGATTCCTCTGGTGAAAAATTGTACTTACTGTTGGTTGGGAGAAAAATTAGTTTTGAGGTTTGGATATAATCATATATGAGCTTCACATATATTGGAAGGAGGGATAGGAGAGGAGGATTCAGTTAGGCAACAAACATTTGTGAAATGCCTACTATGTCAGACTCATCTACTAAGCACCAGAGGGTATTGAGAGGAGATGGTATTGGTTTTTAGGGCTCCAAGTGACCTTTATTTTTTGCTTTTCTTAAGATCTGTTACAAATGATAAATGTGCATGCTCTGTGACAAAGTTTAATACTTAACAAGTTAGAGAACCAAGAGGAGTCAAGTTCCAAAAGTGTCCTCTTAAAGTGATGTTGGATTATTAGGTAATTAGAAGTCACTTAGATCTATTGGGTCCCGTATTGAAAGACTAGCAGCTGGAAGCTCTATCCAGATAAGGAGTATAAATATATATCAGAATCAAACCAGTTTGAGAAGTGGATGAAATGATCCTTAAGTTAGTCAAGAAGTATTGATACTTTCATTAAATTTTTCTTATGCTATATTTACCTGGTAATGATTCAGTCCAGTTATGTCTTTCTTAATATAAGCTATTTGTTTATTTTTTAAATTTAGAATATTTTTCTGTGGTTACATGATTCATGTTCTTCTCCACCCCTCTTTCCTTCCCTCTTCCCAAAGCTGACAAGCAATTCCACTGGGTTATACATGTATCATTGTTCAAAGCCTTATTTCCATGTAATTCGTATTTGCAGTAGAGTGATCTTTTAACATCAAAACCTTAATCATATAATAACCTCATATTTAAAAAGGAGAACTATATGATCTCTAACAAATGGGAACTTAGAGGTCACTTTATGTGATAGTGACCTATTATTCTAAAAAAGGAAAGAAAGGCACAGATATGAAGTGAATTTTTAAAAGTAATATAACTAGTTAATGCCAGGAATGATAAACTTTAGATAAAGATAAAGATAAATAAAATAAAGATAAACTGGAAAGATAAACTATAAGCCAATATTACACTATATGGAAAATGACAAGAGGATAGAGAAGGTGTCTCTATATTTTTATTTAACGATAGCAGCTTCAATTCATTTCATTAGTTTATGGCTTTTATGATATTAATTATATTTGCAGTAGAATATGTTTCTTTTAGAATGATATACCTTCACATGCTCTCCTTTCTATGGAGGATACAGATAAATCATTGCTGTTTACTTACAGAAATATGTACTCTCATACTTTTAATACATAGCTATATTATAATTAAGGTTTTTCTCAGCATATTAGGATATTTCTGTAGTAGAAATGTAATCTCTTAAAATAGATTCTCAAATCCTACAAGTGGAATTCTAGTGGAGAAAATTGTGATCATCAGATAGTCTTGATCCTCATCTGAAAGAATTACCTAAAGTCATCTTCCTGGCATGGGCCAAGCAACTTGGATGTAAAATTCTCTATTAAAAATAATATTCTTATTAATTGACTGCTATCCTGTATTAATAAGTGGTTGCAATCAATCTCTTATTTTCTTTATCCTTAAAACCAATTAAGAAAGTCTCTTTCTGTCTTCCAATTATAATTTCATTGATTAATTTCTACCTTAGCCCAAATGGTCTCAGAGCATAGATAAGATTATCTGCATAAATAAATGAATGAAACATTTATTAAGAATTTTTGCACAAGCATTATAGGAAATCATATTCCAATGACATAAAAGCTCCAGGGGCAAATCAGATAGAAAAGTTCCATAGGATATAGCATTAGAGCAATTGGCAGTGCATCTTTTTGAATGTCATTTCTACTGACAAAATAATATCAATTCCTGATGCTGAACCATGTAAATGTGCCAAGGACTTGAGTGACAAGAACTTTTCAGGTTTTCAGTGGCTGTGTTTATCGCATCTTTAGGAGTGATGCCAGGCTCCATGTCCGTAGAATTTACCTTTTAGGATAATGACTACGGACACTAGGCTAGAAACATTGCTCTTCTAAAAGTTCTTGGATTCAGAGTCCTTGGTTGTCTCCAAGAGGATTTGAGGGGAAAAAGTGGTGGGCTTATTTGTCTGGCACATGCTTCCTCTTGTCTTGTGTTTCCTTGTTTTCCTAACCTGGTTTACCTTCTGTGTGTGTGTGTGTAAGTTCATTGATAGTGAGTGGGAACAGTTGATCCTTTCTAGGCATAGCATCCAGATGGTGACTATGAGGGGCCAGAAACAGGAATGATGGTCTGGAAAGTGCTTCCCTTCCCTGGGACCCTGAGACTATCTAATTTCTAGAGTGTTGGTTAGAAGTTGTCCTCATGGATGATAAAGGAGGTAGATCTTCTCTCCATGATAATTTCTCCCCTTACTGACAGCTGAGAAAGTAGTAGGTCTAGTGGTTTGTCAGGCACTGCTACTTGCCAGGATTCTGAACTGTCTTCATTAGAATCACTGGAGAAATGGTGGTCAAAGTAATGTACTTTTGACTCTGCTGGCAAACGAGACCTTTTGTTTTTTCCATATACTACCTTGCTTCTTGGGCTAGATTGACTTAACTGATCTTCGCATGGCAATATTAATTTACTGCAATTGGGTATAACTAGGTGGTTGAAATAAATTCTCATTTTTTTCTTTTCTTTTTTGCCTCAAACCAGTCATTAAAATCTCTGTCTTCCAATTATTACTTTATTGGTTACTTGCTACTTTGGCAGTTGGTAGGGATAGCTGGCCCTTTTCCCATAGAAGTTACTTTCCATTTTATAGCCAGTTTTGAGAAGATTGGGAAATATTTTATGATCGCATTTTTCATCCTCTGTAGCCAATTATAGCACTTAGAAATAACAAAATAAAGATCTGGAAAAGAAGGATATAATATACTTCTCCCCACAAATTATCTTGGTGTTTCTCAAAAAAGAGGGAGAATTCTATTAAATTAGAATTCCTAACATTTATTAACACATATTAGAGAAAGTAGACTTTTCCTGGAAAGTCAGGTCAGGAATAGACACAACAGCATTACACTAAACTGTTATGGATTGGGACAACCACAGCCTTACCCTCAACTCCAGTGACCTCCCTGCCTACTGTTGAAATGATTATCTGGGACAAGATGGATGCCACTTTGAATGACAGGACTGGCAGTTGAGAACCTCGGAATGTCCCCAGGTGCCTTGAGCCAAGGGCAAAAAGCAATTGGCCCCAGCCCTATAAATACCCCCAAGTGACAAGACAAGCTGGCCTAGATTGGAGCAGGGAGGTGAAGGGTAAAGAGTAGGCCTGAAACCTGTAACCTGTTATCCTACTGAGAGAGCTAGAGAGCAATCACCATCCTTGTTAATAGAGCTGAGAGAGTTTAATAATATCATCAATAAAGATCATCAAATAGCCTTCCCTAATCTCTGGCTTGGCTGTGGCCAAGTCAGGTCAGAGTTAGTGAGAGGGTGAAGAACCTTCAGTTACTACTGAACCTAGCGATCTCCAGATCTTGATCATTAGCCTATTAATTAGCAATAGAGTTCCTAAATCTTCAGTCCCATTCCCTTATTTCCTAACCCCACTAATAGATTTAAATACAGTGTTTACCATCAAGTACCTTTCCTGAGTGGTGATTATACCAAAGTCCTTGGGAAGGGGAGATCAATACACAGTCAGATTATACTGTTATGCAATAGCTAATCAATAGTCCTTACCAACAAATATTCCAACCTCAGGTTGGGACCTACTGAGGTTAACCATCCACACAACATCTCAGGGCAAACTGTTAGAAGGGGATAATTGGCAAGCTTATCCAACCAAGCTTGCCAGGGAGGAGAGGGATAGACTATACCAAAAACAACTGCATAGAGGCCTGTGAGAAGAGAGTGTGCTTTCTCCCTCACCAACTATAACCAGCTTAGGCCTGGGCATACCATCCCTCCTCCATCTATACTATCATTTCTCTGAGATCTTCCTATACCAATATAACAGTACTCATCCCCTCACTAGCTTTGCAAGGACCTCTTGTTCTTTCCTAAATTGGAACATAAAAGTTTTGTGAATGGATTTTTGCTTTTCCTCTCACTAGAACAGATATTCAGTTATCAAATCAGTTATTTTAAAAGACCTTTTCCACCAAATGAAGAAATTGAAATGAGAAATAGGAGAAACTAATCAAATATACACACTATAAAACCAAATGAATTCACACAGAGATTCATTTAAAATTAATACAGTGAGACTGGAAGGCATGGAATACTATATTCCAGAAAGCAAGGGAACTAGACCTACAACCAAGAATCAACTATCCAGTAAAACTGACTATATTCTTTCAAGGGAAAGTATGGTCATTCAATAAAATAGAAGACTTCTAAATATTCATAAAAGAAGAGACCAGACTTAAACAGAAAATTTGATGTCCAAACACAGAACTCAAGAGAATCATCAAAAGGTAATTAAGAGAGAGAGGAAAAAAACAAAAAAATCAAAACTTTTTTTTGAGAACCAATGAATTCAAATGATTTGTATTCTGTAAGGATGGGATTTGTGCAAGGGGGATGGGATGAAAGGAGCCAGAGAAGGAGTGGCTGACAGTTGGTGACAGTTACTAACAGTTGAGAGACCAGAGGGGATTCTGGATAATTCTCCAGAGGAGAAAAGAGAAGAGTGCTTGGGGCAGAGGATTGTGAGGAGAGAGGAGGAGGACATCTCAGTTCAAATCCAGTCCTGAGGGCTTCCTGAGGATCTTTCTTTGGACATTGAAACCCTGATTCCCTGGTCAAAGATTCCATTGCATCTCATCCAGCAAGACTTTTTTTTGTTGTTGTTGTTGTTTTTTTAAACCCTTGTACTTCGGTGTATTGTCTCATAGGTGGGAGAGTGGTAAGGGTGGGCAATGGGGGTCAAGTGACTTGCCCAGGTTCACACAGCTGGGAAGTGGCTGAGGCTGGGTTTGAACCTAGGACCTCCTGTCTCTAGGCCTGACTCTCACTCCACTGAGCTACCCAGCTGCCCCCCCAGCAAGACTTTAATAATAGAGTAAGCTAAATTTTTGGACTCCATTTTGGGAGCGATCTCTTAGTCTTCTTCTCCCATTACCCAAACTTGCTGAGAGACCCTTTCCAGTCTAGCTTACAATTATAGAAGAAGGATAGAAACAGAGAAATAGAAATAGAAATAGAAATAAAAGGAGAAGAGGTGAGGGGAGAAGCTTAGAAGTGGGAACCATTGAGTTTCCCACCTAAGTGATAGACTCCATAGAAATAGAGAAGAGAGCACCCCAAAATCCCTCTATCCATCACCCCTTTCCCCAAACCCTGAATTGCAAATAATAAAAGCCATTCATTAGTCAGATAGCATTCCAAAGTGCCTGAGAGACAATGAGGGGGAGGGGAACCACAGCTCAGTCTGGCTGCCTCCATCTTGGAGCCCAGACCACCTGCTTTGAAGTTGACTGACCTCAGGGGTGGCTTGTGTGAACCCAGGCCTCATTCAGAATTGGATTGGGGTACCACATACTTCATCTTAAAGAGAAGCCTTGCCCCCAACTCCTGAGGGGTGGCACAACCGTCCAGGTCACCCAGTTTCGGGGTAACACCCTCACAAAGTCTCCCAGATTATATTCTGCCCAAGGAGAGAGCTTGAAGAGAGTCTCACCATACAGACTCTCTCTCTCTCCCTTCTATCATAACATTGGTTATTGGCTCCCTTTATTATTTTTACAATTCCTATTAGAAAAGATGATATTAGTAACTCTTAAAAATTGTTATTATCAACAGGGCAGCTAGAGGAAGTATACTTAGAGGGAACAGTGACAAACTGTATAGATGAAATATCAAGATATATACATGTATGTATAAATATATATAAAACTAGAGGTAAAAAAAGGGGATAATATTAAGAGAAATGGGAAGAGAGACAAAATGGGGTAAACTTATGTTTCATAAAGAAGCGTATGGTGGGAGCAGAGGAGAAAATCAAATTTTTCTAAGAGCAACATAATTGCATTGCTATGGACAAAGGATGACAGTCATATAATATGACTGGTATGTGGCTTCTTTAGGGAGAATGCCCACATTAATAGAATCACAGATACTTTTTAGTTTTGAAATGTATATTTTCTGGAATTCTCCATCTATCTTTTATCATAATTATGTATCTATATTTTATTGTTCAGTGTTTTTCAGTTATTTCTGACAATTCATGACCCACTTGGGGTTTTCTTGGCAAAGATGTTGAAACAGTTTGCCATTTCCTTCTTCATCTCATTTTAAAGATGAGAAAACTGAGGCAAATGGGGTTAAGTGATTTGTTCAGGTCAAACAGCTAATGAGCTTCTGAGGCCAGATTTGAACTCAGGAAGATATTTTCCTGATTCAAGGTCTGGCACTCACTCTATGTACTATGATGCCACCTCACTGGCCCTTTTAAGTAAAAGAAGTTACTAATTATGATAGAGATAGTTCAGAATAATATTGGGATTAGCATTTGAGGCAAATGTTATTTTATAATTTCCCACAATATTTTCCTTTCTTCCACTCCTGCTTCTTTTTCCAACTGATCTACTTTCCTTTCCTCTCCCCCCCCTTTTTTCCCTCCCCCCCATCTTCCCTCCTTTTGTTATAGGCTTGCAAAAGGAATGTATAAAGTAATGCTCATGGCTAAAAAAATTACCGGCCTATCTCAATCCTATAGAAAGAGTAACCCTGAAAGATATATAGAAATGTCTTTATAAAATCCAGCAATGCTAAGCAAACAAGATGAGCCTAAAGCAAATGGCCTCATAGGTAAAGATGACACCCGTAGGTCATCCAAAAGGATTTCCCAGTAGAAACTAGAACCTTCACTTTACTGTTGACCTATATGTACATTCTTTATCTTTTATTTCTGAATCTGTATGAATGCCTGGGAACAGAGAAGAGATCATAGTCATCTGGAAGTCCAATTAAATGTGGTATAAAATAGAAATAAATTAAATTAAATTAATACTGTGAGTGGTACTAGTTCAGAATTTCTCTCATATTCTATCCAGCAAAGGTGAGAGTTCTAGCACGAAAAATGTTCAAACTGTTATTATTGGTAAGTATAATTTTTACATACATTCCATTGCACAAGTGACATCTGAAGTACTATATTCAGTTTGGGTCTCATACTTTTAGTAGGGGAACAATAACAATTTGGAGCATATCCAAGGTATCATAACCATGTTGATATGGAAACTTGAGAAAGTAATCAATCATTATAACTTGAAGGAACAGGGGATGTTTAACCTATGATAAGAAAATAACTGAAGAGGACATAACTTTGTTCAGGTATTTAACAAGGAATTTGATAGTCTTTGCAGTTCAGAAAAGGAAAGCAAAAGTATAAAAAAGTTTTATACCACCAGACATTAGTTGAGTATAAGTAGGAACACCATAACAATAAGAATAGCCTCAAAATGAGGCTAAATCAGTGCCCCATTAATGAGGTACTAAATAGAAAATTAAACAGAAGTTTACAATAACATATCAGATTTTGCTGACCAGGTTGATGCATGGGATAGAAAAAATAAACTTGATATTTAGGACTAGATGTTTTTAAATATTTAAATTGATCAGACCCAGTAACTCAAGCTATCATCTATAAACATAACTGAAGCCCCAGGCTTTTGACCCACAGAATAATTGTTTAGAGATTAAGCCATACATCTGTTGGCTACTGTTTAAAAAGGTGCAAGTGTGAAGTAAAGCTCAAATTAAAATGAGTTATGAAAAAAAGAGAACACTTGGTAATGAAGATTAAAGATTAATTACAGATAAGCAAAGATAAGCAGTATGCAACATTGAAAAGAGTCTTTGTCTCTAGACTTTACCACACATCCTTCCAGTGTGATCATTATTAATAGGTCCCTTGACTGCACTGGGTCTCAGTTCCCTAATTTGTAAAATGAGGAGATTAATCTAATATTCTGATCCCATTTTCTAGAAGAAACTACCTACAATGATATTGAAATTTAAAAAAAAAAGGAACAGCAAGATCATTTTTGGACTTTTTTATTTAGAGGCACAAAATACAAAAAAAATTCATTCAGAAGGATTTACAGATAAGTAGCAACAGTTTTAGAACCAACATGCTGCATTTACTGTATGCATTAAAAAAACACCATGCTGTACATGGCAGAAATATGTGGTTCCATATGCAATCTTTTTTTTAAATTAAATTTAATTCTTTTCCATGTGAAAATATTCCTGTATGCTGGTGTCTGTCAAGTTTAGAATATCAAAAACAAAATTAAAAGAAAAATTACTTACATGTTTGACAATGTCCTAATTATATAATTCAATTAGGAAAACATGTATGGAGTATTGTGTTAAAGAATTTTCCGTGAGGATACTTTGAGTATAGTATAAACCTTCACATTAGAAGCTGGTAGGAATAATAAAAAATGTTTGAAAGCAAAGCAGAAAACACAATAATTAGTGAAATGCACTCAGGAGAAGTCAAAGTATGAGGTGAAAGCCTTGTATCATAAAAATAGGAGGACCTGAAATCAACAAGTTTGTCCATTAGGGAGCCTGATAAATAAATGAAATATAATCAATACATTATTAGTTTATAATCACATTCAAGGATGAAAGTTTATTTTGATTCTCTGCTTGATGAATTCCAAGAAATCATCAAATCGGTTTATGTTGTTACTGATGTTGACTTGCTTCAGCTGTGTTTGACTCTTTGTAAGCCTATTTTGGGATTTTCTTTGCAGAGATAGTGGAGTGGTTTGCCATTTCCTTCTCCAGCTCCTTTAATGAGGAAACTGAGGCAAACAGGACTAAGTGACTTGCCCAGGGTCACACAGTGTTTGAAGCAGGATTTGAATTCATGAAGATCAGTCTTCCTGATTCAAAGCCTGGTAAAATTTGATTAAATACTACCTCTTCATTAAACTTTTTCAGTTTTCATTAGTTGATAATAATCCACCTCCTCAGGCCCTGCATAGCGCTTTGAAAACCTTTTTAATGGACTCAATATCCTTCAATTTGTATTATAAGATTTTGTTTGTTTGTTTGCTTTTTACCCCTCTGATTTTCATATCATATTTAATCTGGATGAAGATGTAGACCAAGTCTTACTAAACCTTTGAATAATCTACAAGATTCAGAACAGTGTTCAGTAAATGGTATGCAACTAAATCCAGTAATTAAAAACAATTTTTTTTCAAAAGTAACGTTTACAGATTTTTTTTCTTTGTGACAGGCCAAACTTATGTTACCACCAGGCCTTTCAGTATCAACCAATGAAAATTAATTTTTTTAAATTATCTTAAGATATAACTCAATTGAAATCCACAAGTTGCTGATGCACAAAAACAGGCATACATTTTTATGAGAACTTCATGTTGTTGGTTGAGATTCTTATTCTGTGAAAACCCTGTGGATTTCTTCCATAGTTTTACCCCCTTTGAAGTTAGTCAGGGGGCTCTGAGATGGGAAAAGTCACCCAGAGTGCAGAGGCACATGAGGGTGAAACTGTTTGCTTCCTGCCTCTCTCAGCGACCATGAGTTGGATGAACTAGTTGGGAGAAAAGAAAAGGAACAGGGGAAAAAAACCCTAACCTTGGTCCAAATGCTAAGTGAGGTTTTTTTTTTTTATCTTTTTTGAAGTTCAAAATCGTTTTCTTAACTTTGTAAGTTAACTTTAAGCTTTTACCTTTGCCCTTCCTGTTTCCAACTGAGGCTGGAAGTGCTTAAAACTGTTGAAAAAGTCTCTTCTGTTGATATTTCTTGCTGAGACTAGAGCAGAATATATGACTTATGAACTTCTACCCCTTTGATGCACTATCACTAAAGCTGTGAGCTCACAGCATCGGATAACTGGCTTGTATTTATTCCCAGGAGACCACAGAGATAGCAGAGACATTGATAGCAATCTCTAAAGAATAAAAACAGGACAATTTACTCTAGTACCTATTAACATGAAATAATTATTATTTTGTATTAAACAATACTTTATTTAAAAGAGAGGGTTTAAATATAATCACCTAAGTATTGTGTTATTTTCAGGCCTAATCATCCATTAAAATATTTGGGAAGCTTTAAACATGTAGGAAAGATGTGACATATCACTTACTTAATGGTCCATCCATACTTCTTAATAACCTGTTAGTATTTATTAAACATACAATTACTATCTTATTAGGCTAAAATTAAATGCCAATTGAAGTCACTTAATTTCAAATGTTACTGCTTTAGCTAGTTAATAACAACCTCTTCCAGACTTTCCAGTGGATGAGTAAGAAATCTAATTACTGTGTATTAAAAAATTTCTGGGCAGTTTACTTTTATAGCACTATTGGATTTACTCTTTTTTTTAAATCTTCTCTGACTTCCCTGCTTACATTGCTCAACACCTGGTACCTGTTAGACCACAGCCACTTAGTTAATACATTAGGAATATACAGTGACAAGTTCAAGTTGATGTATGATTTTTGAATGAGGGTAAATGCTGCCTAGATTATTATTTTCTTTAATGATGATAATACACAAAAAGATGCTTTCTGTCTCCTTCCTTAAATGCTGAAAATAATTATATCCTGACCTCCTTTTCTTCTTTTTTTTTTCAATTTATCTTTAGTTTATCCAAATAGCAGATAATACATTTACAAAGTATCTTCCCTGAAAAAATTAAGTAAAAAAAATGAATAATGACAACTAATGATACATGTACCTATTTGTTTAAAGAAAAAGTATTTAGACTTTAACAGGGTAGTGCCATCCCATTATCTATCTTATTTAAGAGAGTGAGAAAGTGAGAAAGAAAGAAGGAAAGGTAGAGAAAAAAAGAGAGAGAGAAAGAAGAAAGAGAAAAAGAGGGGAAGGAAGGAAAGAAGGAAGAAAGGAAGGAAAAAAGGAAGGAAAGGAGGAAGGCAGGAAGGCAGGAAGGCAGGAAGGCAGGAAGGCAGGAAGGAAGGAAGGAAGGAAGGAAGGAAGGAAAAAAGGAAGGAAGGAAAAAAGGAAAGAAGGAAGGAACTTGAGACAAATATTTGTAGTCAAACCAAAAATATTCTCTCTTTGTCCACAATCAAACCATTTGTCTGATTCTGTACTCTTAATCTATCCTTTCTATGTTATGGATGATTCGCTACCTCAATGGTTCCTCCAGAATAATGGATGGTCATTGTGTTATTTTTCAGGGGAAAACAAACAAACAAGCAAAACCAAAACCCAACCAAACCCATGAAAGCACTAATCTTTTTCCAGATTTATAAAAATAAAAGCCATTCCACAACTGACAAATGAGCAAAATATATCAACAGTTTTGGATGAAGAAATCAAAGTCATATATAATTTCATGTAGAAACAATTTTTTACAGTTATTTTCTGACATTTTAGGACTCAATTTTCTCCCTCCCTCTCTTCCTCCTCCTATCCCTGAGGTTGTTAACAGTATGATAAAAGTTATATCAATAATTTCATGCAATACATATTTCCATATTGCCCATTTCAAGATAGAAGACACATACTACACATACAATAACAATCTCATAAAGTAAATAAAGTGGAAGATGGCATTCTTTGATCTTCATTCAGACTCCAACAGTTTCTATTTTGGCTGTGGGAGCAGATTATTATTTTTTTACATCTTGGAAAGAACTACATGACATAATGAAGAGAGAAATGAGTAGAAACAAAAGAACATTATAGATGGCTAAAGATTTAATATTTGAAGAATAACCTGTGGAAGTTCATTTCCAGAGAATAAACTAAGTAGTGGAAACAGGAAAGACATGATACATGTATTTTACAAAATGAGGCCTTCTATGTTGTGGGGAGGGTATGGGGAAGGTGAATTTATTTTTTTTTAAAGAACTGAGTTTGAACGCATACTGCAACAAAATTTTTTAATAGAAATTATATTTTCACTTACATTTTAGGCTCCATAAATATATTGGGCTGGACAATTTTCTAACATTTATTGAAAAATAGGGTAAATGATAGATATATTACATTTAGCAGTTTTTATGTTTTTCAAAATAACTTAGCATATATGATCTCATTTAATCCTCACAGTTTTTGTGAGGTAGATATGTCAGGTAATATTTTCAGTATATAGCTAAGTTATTTGCCATACAGAGTTATTTGCAAAGTACTTCTGACTTCTCATTTAATATTCTTTCAACTACATTTTTTAAGGTGTAGAATGCCTTTAGATTATATAAAATTCCTAAGAAACTGTTATCCTTTTGCAATAGAAATCCATTTTGTCTTCTTAACTATTGGTTTGTTTGATGGGATAAATGCATAATATTTGGGGAAATTAAGTGATCTGATTAAAATGATCTAATTTATTGATTTATTTTCCACTAACATTTCTCTTTGTCCTTAAAGTAGAAGTAAATAAAAAGGACATAAAGCTGATTAGTCATGAAAATTTACATAGCAAAGTGCTGGTGATAGGAATAATTCTGAACTGCCTAACCATGTGATACAAGCTGGATAGGGTGCTTAACTTGGCCAAAAATGTTTCATTAGTCCCAGAATCACAGTTGACAGTCTTGAGAAAGGTTGAGAACAGACTGAAGTTATTTTGTGGGGACTTTGGTGCTTTGTACTCTCTGAAAGTTAGAGATGTCATTCAAACATGAAAGTTTAGATGTAATGAGTTCAACTAAGCACTGACATTGCTTCTTAAAGGAATGACAACAACTGTGAGAGCCTGGTTTTGTATATAAAATATTATACTCAATATTTTCTGCAAAGATTTGTGCAAACAGAGACTGGATTATATTTAACATTTCAAGTCCTCTAAAACCTAAAAAGCTGATTAAATATGGATTTTCAGTGCATTTTCTGTTTAAAAACTTATCTGGCTTATAGGATTCATCTCCTGCAATGATATAATACTGGTGGAATTGCCAAAAAAAACCTAATATGATATTAGGTTACAGTTTTAAAAAGTATAATGCTGAATACAGATTGAAGCATACCATTTTCCCACATGACAATATCACATGTATAACCTATATCAAATTGCTTACTCTCTCAGGAGGAGGGGAAAGAAGAGAGAAAGAGAATCTGGACATGTAATTGGGAAAAATAAAATATTATTAACTTAAGAAAAAAAGATAAAAATGAATTTGAAGAATAATTTAATGACACAAGGAAGAAAACAGTATCCACTGTATCCAGAATCTGATAAAAAGTTTTTCAAAAGTATTTTCATTAGGGATATGATTAAGACATAAAGGATGATACCATAAGGAAATCAGGGGAACATAGAATAGTTTACTTATTATATTTATGAAGAAGGGAAGAATTTGTGACCAAATAAGAGATAAAAAGAATGACAAGATGGAAAATGAATAATTTTTATTATATTAAAATAAAAAAAGATTTTGTACAAACAAAACCAATGTAACCAAGATTAGAAAGGAAACAAAAATAATGGGGAAAAGTTCATAGCAAATTTCTCTGACAAAGGACTAATTTCTAAAATATAAAGAAAACTAAATCAAATTTATAAAAAATAAAATTATTGATATGGAGAATTATGCTGATAGTTTTCTTAATATTAAATCAACCTTGCATTCCTGGTATAAATCTCACCTGGTCATAGTGAATGTTTACATCAATGTTCATTAAAGGAGTTGGTCTATAATTTTCTATCATTGTTTTTTATCTTCTTGGCTTAGGTATTAGTATAAAATCATCAGTATCAGCAAAAGAATTTGGTTGGACTCCTTTGTGTATTTTGCCAAAGAGTTTGTATAGTATTGGTATTCATTGTTCTTTAAATGTTTGATAGAATTCACTTTTGAATCCATAGGCCTTCGAGATTATTTTCTTAGGTAGTTCATTGATAGGTTGTTCAATTTTTTTTTTCTGAGATAGGATTATTTAAGTATTTTATTTCCTTTTTGTTAATCTAGGCAATTTATATTTTTATACATATTTATTATCCATTTCTCGTAGATTATCAGATTTAGTGTCATATAATTGGAAGAATATAGCTGCTAATAATTGCTTTGATTTCCTCTTTATTAGAGGTGGTCATCCTTTTATATTTTTGATAGTAGTAATTTGATTCTCTTCTTTCTTTTTTAAAAAATCAAATTAGTCAATACTGTATTTAATTTGTGGGTTTTTTAATGGAACCAGCTCCTAGTCTCTCCTAGTCTTATTTATTATTTCAATAATTCTTTTATTTTAAATTTCATTAATTTCTCCCTCGATTTTTAACTTTTAAAATTTAGTCTTCAACTAGGGATTTTTAATTTGTTCTTTTTCTAAGTTTTTTGTTGCTGTTTGCTCCTTAAGCTCCTTTAGTTTCTCCTTCAAAAATCTGGATGCCAAATTATTTGGTGCACATATGTTAAGTACTGATATTTCTTTGTCTTTATTATCTTTTATCAAAAGGCAATTACCTTCCTCATCTCTTTTAATCAGATCTATTTTTGATTCAAGTTTGTCTGAGATCATAAGTACTACTCCTGATTTTTTTGTCTCGATTGAAGCCCAATAGATTCTGCTCCAACCTCTTACCTTTACTCTGGGTGTGTCCACCTGCATCAAATGTTTTTCTTGTATATGACATATGGTAGGATTCTGGTTTTTAATCCACTCTGTTATCTGCTTCTGTTTTATGGATGATTTAGAAGTAGGAGGGAAATAAGAAGGGTGATGGTGGAAAGAGGAGTAAGGTAGGAGAAAGTGTGAGGGAGTGACCAAAAGTAAATCACACTGGTGTGGAGAGATTTGCCTGTCCATGTGTCCTTACTAATTATTATTTTTATTGCATTATGAACTGAAAAGGTTATATTTATTATTTCTGCTCTTTTGCATTCGTTTGCTATGTTTCTATGCCCTAATACATGGTCTGTTTTTGTGAATGTACCATGTGCTGCTGAAAAGAAGGTGTATTGCTTTTTGTCCCTATTTATTTTTCTCCATATATCTGTTAACTCTATTTTTTATAGGATTTCATTCACCTCTCTTATCTCTTTATTATTTATTTTTTGGTTTGATTTATCTAGATCTGATAGAGGAAGATTTAGGTCTTCCACTAGTAAAGTTTTGCTATCCATTTCTTCCTTGAGCTCTGCCAGTTTTTCCTTTAGAAATCTGGATGCTATACCATTTGTTACATACATGCTGAGTACTGTTATTTCCTCATTGTCTATATTGCCTTTTATCAGGATGTAATTACTTTCCCTATCTCTTTAAATCAGATCTGTTTTTACTTTGGCTTTGTCAGAAATCATGATTGCAATTCTTGCCTTCTTTTTCTCAGTTGAAGCCCAAAAGATATTGCTCCAGCCATTGACCTTAACCCTGTGTATATCTACCTGCCTCATGTGTGTTCCTTGTAGACAACATATGGTAGGATTTTGGAGTCTAATCCACTCTGCTATTTACTTCTGTTTTATGGAGAAGTTCATCCCATTTACATTCAGCGTTATAATTATCAGCTGTGTATTCCCCAACATTTTGACACCTTCCTCTAGTTCTGCCCCTTCTTCTTGAGCTTTTTCCTTTTAAACCAATGGTTTGTTTTAAATTAGTCCCCCTTTCCCCTCCCTTAGTTTACTTCCCTTTCCACGCCCTCCCTTTTTGTTCCCCTCTTATTATTTTTTAAGTTCTAATGAATTCCCTCCCCCCTCTCTTCCCCTTCCTTTTTGAACTCCCCACCCCAGTGCCATCCTTGGTTTGTCCCTTCTGACTTTCTCCATAGAGTAAGCTAGAATTCTATATTCCAATGGATATAGCTACTCTTCCCTCTCAGGATTAATTCCACTGAGAGTAAGGTTTAAGTATTTTCTATCGATACTCTCTTCCTCTCCTTCTTATAATAGTATTCATCCCCTCCCCTTCCCATGCCCTCTTTGTGTGGTATAGATTATCCTGTTTTTCTTATTCCTTCAAGTTTCTCTTGGTGCCATCTCCAACTCCCCCTCCCCTTTTTTCTGTATCATCTTAGACCATTTAGTACTCCAACCACTCCCTATGAATAATTCTTCTAATTACTGCAATTGTGAATACAATTTTTGAGAATTACACATAACATTTCTCCACATAGGAATACAAATAATTTTATCTTATTTAAGCCCTTGCAGAAGGAAATTTAAAGATATAAGTTTTCTTTCGTTCCACTCTCTTTCTTACCTTTTCATGTTTCTCTTGATTTTTGTAGATGGATATCAAACATTCCATTTATTTCTGGTCTCTTCTTTGCAAATACTTGGAAATCTTTTATAGTCATTTATGATGGGTATGTGATCCTTGTTTGTAGACCCAAATCTCTTGCCTTTCTGAATATCATATTCCATTCCTTGCAGTCTTTTAGTATGGAGGCTACCAGATCCTGTCTAATCCTGATTGGTGTTCCTTGATGTCTGAATTGTCTCTTTCTGGCTTCTTGTAATATTTTTCCTTAACTTGGAAACTCTTGAATTTGGCAATTATATTCCTGGGGGTTGACTTTTGAGGGTTTAGTGTAAAGGGTGATCTATGGATTCTTTCAACATCTATTTTGTCCTCTTGTTGAAGAACATCAGAGCAGTTTTCTTGGCTAATTTCTTGTAGTACGACGTCCAAATTTCTATTAATTTCTGATTTTTCAGGAAGACCAATGATTCTCAAATTGTCTCTTCCAGACCTTTTTTCTTGATCTTTCATTTTCTCAGTGAGATATTTCATGTTTCCTTCTATTTTGTCATTCTTTTGACTTTGCTTTATTAGTTCTTGCAGTCTTGCAAGATCATTGGCTTCTGCTTGCCCAATTCTGGTCTTTAGAGACTGGTTTTTCTTTTCAATTTAGTCTATGCTATTTTTCATGGTTTCCTGCTGTTTAAATTGGGTCTTCAATTTGCTTATCATTTCAGTTGATTTTGGTGCATCTTTTTCCATCTGGGTGTTTTTTCCTTTTAACCTCTTAATTTCCTTTTGAGTTATTTCCCACTTTTCTTGCCAAATCTCTTCTATCTTTCTCATGATCTCAGATTTGAACTCTTCAAGAGCTTGTGACCAATTTTCATTTTTTGGGAAGTTTTGGATGTATTTCCTTGTTTGTCCTCTTCTGCTGTATGCTCTGTTGTCTGAATTTTTCTGTGTAAAAGTTATAGAGTGTTAATGTTTTCTTTTTGTTTTTTTTCTCTTGGTTAGTTCTTGGGCATTGCTTGTCACTCTTATGTTGTTTTTTCCTTCTCAGTTGGAAGTGTGGGTGAGGTGGGCAGACTTTCTGTGTATAGAGCTGTGGAGTAGTTTTTGCCTGAGTCACAGTGCAGTGCTGCCCCCCTCAGCTTTATCCTAGCGCCTAAGCCTCTTGGTATTTCCCTTGCTTGCTCCTCTGCCCAAGGATCCTTTAAGAGTCTAAACACGCTTCTTCCACAGTCTGTTACTCCTCCTCTGTAGGTCGACACTCAAGGTCTGTGCTCAAAGTCCACGTTCTTTAGCCTTTTGGGATCTTAAGTCTTGCTGCTCTCAGGAGCAAGCCCCTGGTGATCCCAGTTAGTTGCCAAGAACTTAGTGATGTAGTGAATGCCCCACGCTTGCTCAAACTCTTGTGCTCTGGCTCTGGGACTATAGGTGGCATGGAGGGGCATATGATCAGCTCATGTTTTAGTGAGAGCTATTTCACCACCTTATAGTGTGAAATTGCCCAAATCCCATGGACCTTCAATGCTGCACCCTATGGTGGGGTCCCTTCATTCATCTGGATTTGGTTTTTGTGTTCTCTGCAGCCATCTTAACCAGGAAATCACTGGTGTATAGAGAAAGAATGAAAGAAGAAAGGGTGGGATTAAAAGATGAAATCAAGATGGAGAGTAATAAGCAAATTTCAATCATAACTATGAATATAAATGGGATGATTAGATGAAATTAAGTAACTTCTGACTGAATATTAGGGCTCCTGGAAGCAAAATGTAACTAAAAGCAGTAATTGGGGCCAGGAGTTATCTGGCTTCTAGAGAAAGATATATTTGAATAATATTAGAATTTAAAAGAGGAGAGAAGAATAATTATAATTAGAAAGAGACTTAATTAATTATAGAGAGTGGGTTCTGGAGGACGAATTAGAGGGACATAGAGTCCATAAAGATCTAGGAGGTTTGTGCTGTAAGCTTAGAGATGAGAGGGTACTGAGATATAGAAAAAATGTAGCTTTGTTTTGCCTTTGAAGCATGAGAAAACAGTTAGAGTCAAGAAGACTAGGACTACAGGAGATAGGTTTGTTAATCATTGAAAAGAAAAATGCAATTTGATTGCGTATTTATCTGATCAGAGAAAGGGAAAGGAGTGGTGTTGGCAATGTCAGTCAGAAAGTTTGGTGAAGCATACCATGAATTCTGGGAAGATGTTGCTTTGGTCAGTAATATCTTTCTTTGGCCAGTGTGGTAGCAGAATGGAATGAGTGCCAGACCTGGAGTCAGAGAGACTTATTTCAGATCAAACCTTAGACACTATTTGACTGTTTGAAAGTTATTTAACTTTTGTTTTCCTCAGTTTCTTCATCCTTAAAATAGGAATAATAATAGCACCTACATCCAAGGGTTATTGTTAGGATCAAATGGGTTAATAATTGTAAAGCACTTAGGCCAGTGCCTTACACATAATAAGCACTATAAATAAATGCTAGCTAATTATTGGGAACATTAGAGAACACTTGTAGTCAGAATCAGTAATGTTTTTTCCTGATGGTATCCTGGAGGATAATGTATTAAATAAGTACTTGACTCGTAGGTGCAAACACTCTACAATTCACCACTATAATCTTGGGAGAAGGATGGATGATGGAGTAGCTTAATCTAGGCAGCAGTTTCAGCACTAGGGGTAAGTATTCTCCCTTAATCTCTTAGGTTTAATGATGGAGAGGACAAGAATAGGGAACAAAGTTTATATCACTTTTTGGTGATATAAAACTAAAGGTACTATTTTGCCAGATTTTTAAAGGACTCATACATCTAGGGTTTCATTAATCAACTTAGAAAGCTAGAGATGGAAATATCAAAAGAAATAATTCTGAGTAATCAAAGTTTTTGAAGATACTTTAGGAAATCTAAGAACAAAAGGTGTTTCCAAGAATTGTTTTTCTCACTCCTTTTGTATTGATTTCCCAAATATGATATGCTATAGAGAGCTGAAAAGAGGTGATATTTACAGAGTCAGGAAGTCAAATTCTTCAGTTAAGTTACATTAAATCAGGCTATACTGTGCTTACAACAAATTATATAGTTGGAGGAATGCTTATCAACTTCATAGACCAATTGGTCTAATTTTGAAAGACAAACTTCATTATCTGCATATTACCCAGTTCTACCACCTTTAAAAACAAAGAGTTTGCACTATTTCACAGTATAATTAGCAAGGTGACCAGGATTTGCACCCTAATTTCATTAGACCAAAAAGTTATGACATTTTTGATTGAAGTTAAATATGGGTCATGGTATTAGAGCAGCATTAACATTTATCATGAATTTAGAGGAAAAGATGGAAAGATTACGGCTGTTCGAATTACATTCACTTAATTCTCCTCAGTTGCACCAGCAGTTTAACAGTTCTCTAATGTTGTGAATGATTGAATGGTCTTTAGCTTCTTTTGGGAACAAAGATAAGTGGGCTAATATAGGTTTGTTCCTATTAATCACTTCTTTAAAGCACATAGTCTAATGGTTTAATTTGGAAATCAAGAGTTAAAGATTTAAAAAAAGAAAGAAAAAAAACCCATGCTGAAATCCTGCAGGAGGCAAGCTGCTCCTACACAGTTGTCCATCATCTCACAGGAGCAAAGCACACCACTGTGAGAGCCTCATGAGGATAATCACCCAGAATTTTGTCCAAAATGAAACATTTGAAGAAGGTCAACAGTGCTGGGGGTGGGGTTGTACAAATTGTATCAAGAGAGAAGTGTTTGTTGACAGTTTGACAAAAGTATAAGGAATTTTTTTTCCTTTACCAGAGAAGATGTTCAGACTCATTTGACCACAGCCTAGGAGAGCTTGGAGTATTACATAGCTATCCATTCACGGCTTTCACAGTGATGAATGAGGTCTTAGCAGATGACTCACAGAAAGAGACAGAAAGAAATAGATTCCTCATACATCTGTTATTTTGCCCCTCAGATAGGGTGAGGTAGGTGATTAGGAGGGAAAAAAAAAGAATGGTCTGGACTATTTAATTGAACCCATCTGCTTCGACTATTAATAGAAATGGCTTTCAGGAGTTGACAAAAAGCTAGTTATCTAATTTTTTTCCCTCTAAGTATATTTCATTGACACATAGCAGTAGTACTTTTCTTTTTTCTTTTCTTTTAAATCCTTACCCTCTGTCTTAGAATCAATACTGTATATATATATATATATATATATATATATATATATATATNCATATATTTTGTAGGGACTATGATTTAATATTCATCATTATTTTTAAACATTTTATTAATATATTTCATTTTTACCTTACATGTATAGATTACTCTCACTTTGTAAGCTGTCTTGTAACAAAGGGAAACAATTAAGTAAAACTAACAAAATAATGACTATACCTGAAAGTACATAAAACATTCCACATCTATAGACTGTTTTCTCTTTTTCATTAAGAAAAATAAATTATTTTCTTCCACTGACTAAACTGGAACTTATTGGGAAAAAATGAAAAAATATCTTCTAACAAATATGCATTGTGAGCAAAACATGCTTCATTAAAAGCTATATGCATGTATAAAGATATAGATAGAATGATATATATATATATATATATATATATATATATATATATATATATATATATATATATATATAAAGGCAGAAGAGCAGTAAGGGCTAGGCAATGGGGGTTAAGTGACTTGCCCAGGGACACACAGCTGGGAAGTGTCTGAGGTCAGATTTGAACCCAAGATCTCCTGTCTCTAGGCCTGGGTCTGAATCTGCTGAGCCTCCCAACTGCCACCTAATAGCAGTTTTCTTACTTCTCCTAGCATGAGGTTTTACATTGATCTAATTACACATTAATAGTCATTACCTTGCACAAAAGTTCATCTATGAATAATCAATAGTGTAATGTGCTAACTGAATGCAAAAAAAAAATATGGTGGTTAGGAAAGGAAACAAAGGTCCTCAAATTCACTTTTGTCTCATGGGAAAGCTCACAAGATATTTTCAGGTTTCTTGAGCTTTTCTTAGGAATATGTAAATTTTCTGAATTTAGGTAGTAACGGAGTATTATTGAAGATTGTCTTTCATGTGGTGTTTCTATAGTGTCTAGGTCAGATTGTAGAATTTCAATACTTCAAACAAAGTGAATAGTGTAAGAATTTTTCCAGTGAGGCAGAACACATGATATGCATTAGTAATGTTTTTTTTTTTTAACTCTTACTTTTGATCTTAGAATCAATACTTTGTGGTGACTTGTGCAAGGTCACAAGCAAGGAAATGTCTTAGGCAAAATTTGAACCCAGGACCCCCATTTCTAAGCCTGGCTCTCCATCCACAGAACCCCTTAGCTACCTTCAGTAATATGGCTTTAAGATTTGCCATGCTACCAAATTTTCATCACCAGATATCAGTTACCAAATCAATTTATAATCTACCTTTTGTGAAAAGGACTTGTCAAGCATTTGTTCTTTAAACACAATCACTATTCTGTTTTACCTTCATATCCAAAATACTTCTCACTGGTACTATTTTCCTTGAATGCCTGGGTTATGTGCCTTGATTTTATTTCTATTCCCAGAATTAAGCACAATGCCTGGGGCATAGAGTATGCTTAATAAATGCTTTTAAACACATTCGCTTAATAATTCACTTATTCATCATCTGGCACCAACATCCTAGTAATTATTCTCCTTCAATTTAGTGAGAATGGCTTTCAAAATATTGGCAGTTGTTATATCTGTTAAGATTTTCCTTCTGGAGAGGAACAGTCAGTCAGAAATTGAATTCTACTGACTTTCCAGAACTTATAGTCCCTATAGCATGTACTACAATGATACATTGGAGTTGGACATTTGTAGAGGTCTGATTGAGAAAGAGGATTTAAGTTAAGTAGTTCAAAGGCTTTAGAGATCATCTATAGAATTTGTTGATCAATGTGTGTATATCTATACATATATATGGATAAATTTATCAATATGTGTATTTGCATAGATTGATATATAAGCATTACATAGATCTAGATAATATTTTATATCATCCATATCTATATCTAATCCATATCTATATCTAATCCATATCTACATCTACACTTATACCTTTATTTACATCTATATCTATCTATATTTAGATTCATATATTACATAGTCAGAAAAGGGCAAAAAATTGGGGGCAGACAAATAGGGAGAAGTAAGTTAGTGGGATAACCATTATGAAATCACAGAGCTTCTTCAATGAAACCAGACTTCTTCCAGAAAAAAAAACATCTTTTTGACACTAATATTTGTGTCACAAATCACACAAAAGTATTTTTAAGTCTATGAGATAGAAAACACAATATTCTGATGAATTAAGAATGACTATCACACAGAAAACAAAGGAAGTTTCATAGTGAGTATGAGCAGCCTAAAACTTACAACCATTGGGGAACTTTGAGAATATGAGAATATGAGAAATATGAAGGAAATGGATTATAGCAAAAAGAGAAAAGAGTGGTCATAACTGAGGGATGTGGATGAAAAGTGAACTGTTTTCTGGTCAAGTACTCTTTAGAAATCCTTTAAGAGAAAGTCATCTAGTTCTTGAGTGTTCTCCTTTTGAAAAATGGCAAGAAAGTGGACAAGAGATATGGATGGTGAGCAGGGAAGGAAAAGTCCTAATCTGCAACATTGTAGAAAATATTAAAATTGATGTAATTACACTATTTTAATATATGGTTATATGAGTTAAGAAGTTTAAAAAAGGGAAGAATAAAACATTCAAACATTTATTTTAAAATGATAGATCATAATTTAAGGGAATTGTTAGAAAAGTTATTTTCCTGCATCAACAGGATTAACAAATTATTATTTTTATAAGCCCTGCTTATGCTATATTATTGATCCATTTTCAACTTTACTTCCTTCACTGCAGTAATGTTATTAACATTTGACGATACATTTAAATGAAATAGTAGAAGGTGGTTTTTTATTGTTGTTGGTTTGTTTTATTTTTAATGAGATATAAATTTGGCTGTCTGCTATTTTTTGTTCACCAACGTACCTCTTGTTTTAAAAGAGGTGAATAAATTAATTGGGTGGAAAAAAAAAGACAATTATTCCCTTCTCTTCAGAGTTCTGACAGTTACATGTTTCTGGAAGGCTAGCAAGTCATACTATGATGGACCTCTTTTACTTTCTAATTCTATTTGCCCACTAATGAAAGAAAAAAGCCAATAAAGAGGAAACAAGGAACTGGGAAAAAAGTCACTGGAAAACTTTCCTAGTTATTAGGTAGTAAAGTAGGGAAAATTTTCGTATGAAATTTCTCTGGTTATAGGCCTAATTTCTCAACTATAAAGGGAATTGAGCCAAATTTATTAAAAAAATGATAACTGCTCTAAAGAGGAGAACAGGCAGTAAAGTAGGGAAAAATTTTGGAGGAAATTTCTCTGGTTAAAGGCCTTATTTCTCAACTACATAGGGAATTGATCCAAATTAATTTAAAAATTTGATAAATGTTCAAAAGAGGTGAACAGGCAATTTCTTTAAGAATAAAATAAAACTATAAAAGGTCATATGAAAAATGCTATGAATCACTATTGATGGGAGAAATAAAAATTAAAGTAACTCTGAACTATATCACACTTATCTGCTTGTTTAATTTGATTATAGGAAATCAATGACATGCAAGAGGGAATTTAGAAAAAGAGGGACTCCACTTTTGGTGTAATTTCTAACTGGTCCAAACATTCTTGAAGAAAATTGGGAACATTGCCCAATGACTATCAAATTGTGTATGCCTTTTAACCAACAATACCACTGACTAGGTCTATATTTGAAAGAAATCACAGTAAAAGGAAAAGAACATATAAGTGCAAAAGTATTTATAGCAGTTATTTTGGGTTTAGCTAAGAATTGGAAATCAGTGAGATAGTCATCAATTGGAGAATGGTTGAACAAGTTGTATTATATGACTATGATGGAATAGTATTGTGCTATACCAAATGACAAGGAGAGCAATTTCAGAAAAACCTGGGAAGATTTAAATGAAATGATGTGAAGTGAAGTAAGGCTAATATGGAAACATGTTTTGGATGACTTCACATACATAAGTGATATATTGCTTGCCTTCTCAATGCATGAAGGACAGGAAGATAATTTGGAAATATTTTCCCCATGAAAGTTAAAATTAATTAAATAATTAATTGTATGAACACAGAAAAATAAAAATAAAATCTTTCCTTACCACTCCACTTTTCAGTGTTTTCTCCCCCTTTGAACTCATTCTCTTTATTATCTGTAGCACTCATTCACTACAAATCACATACTGCTTTTGATAGATGATTTAACATATTATCTTATATAATTTAAATCCAATGTTGTTTAAATGTGGATTGTTAGCCTTTATATCATCAAACTCATGTATTATTTAGTTTTTCTCACCTACAAATCTTCTCACCTGAAAAATTGTGTTTGTGAGGATTAAGACATATATCCTAAAAGGAACTTCATATATTCACTTATTCATGAAAACATAAAAGTTATTTTGGGTGGAACAAACAAGTGAAAAAATCAAATTGAAAATCAAAAGTACAACGGTTTTCTAATGCTAAGTTATCTTGGCATGAAAGACTGGTCCTGGAATCATGTCTTAATCAATCAATATGTATTTAAGCAGAAGTTATTCGTCAGACATCCTGCTAAGTGCTGGAGATATTATGCAAAACTGAAATAATCCTTGCCCCATTGTATTATACTTACAAAGAGATAGACACAGGATACATTCAAAATAAACATACTGTGATACAGTAACTATAAGGAATCCAGAAAGGTCTTGAGAAAGGTATAACTTAAACTTTACTTTGAAGGAAAAAAAGTAGTTCCAAAAGGCAGAAAGCTTAAGGGTGTAATGGTAAATATTTAACAACTGCATTATTAAAAAAATGGAACAATTTAAAATTTATTCTGCATTGGTAACCTTATTCGTTGCTTTCTTTAAAATTTTTTTCAATGAAATTTGAAATATTTTGAGCTCCAAATTCTTTCCCTAATTCAAGTCTTTCTTCCACAAATTTTGAAGGAAGACAATATGATAGTTAATATATATGTTAAGTCATGCAAAATATATGATCATATTCTATTTTTTCAGGAAAATAGCAAGAACAACAAAGTAAGGAAAACTATGTTTCAATCTGTATTGGATGTCATAAATTCTCTCACTGGGGGTAGATAGAATTTTCATAATGAGTGCTTTGGAGTTCTGAATCATAATATTATTAGAGTAGCTAAGTCTTTCACAGCTGATAATAATTACAATATCGCTATTGCTGTGTACAATGTTCTCCTAGTTCTGCTCACTTGATTTTTCAGCAGTCCATATTAAGGCTTCAGTTCCCCGCCCCCAATACTAACTCCCACATTACTTCTAATATCACAATAGTATTCTATAAAAATCATACCTCAGTCTGTTTAGCCATTCCTCAACTGATGGGCATTTCCTTGATTTACAATTCTTTGTCAAAACAAAATGATGTTATAAATATGTTTATTCACATAAGTCCTTTCCATTTTGCTTTGATCTTTTTGAATTCCAAACTAATGGAAGTATTGCTAGATTGAAGGCTATTCACAGTTTTATAACCCTTTAGGTATCGTTCCAAATTATACTGCAAAATGGTTGGAATAGTTGAAACTATACCACCAATCTATTAGTGACTCTATTTTTCCATATCCCTTTTAATATTTGTCATTTTCCTTTTCTATCATAATAGTAAATCTGATAGATATGAAGTGGTACCTCAGAGTCGTTTAATTTGTATTTCTCTAATTATTAGTGATATAGAGCATTTTGGGTCATATGATTATGAGGTATTCATGAAATTCATGAAAGACTAGTACCTCTGGTATAAGGGATTGCTGAGCCCTTTCTCATGGCTGCTTTCCTCTTTTGGTGTTCACCTGTCACCCAATCCTCACCTGTGTCTCCAAGAAGCTGTAGCATGCCCAGTGGTCAACTAAGCAGGAGATAGAGAACACTACAAAAATATGAAATGAATAATTTTGATTATATTAAATAAGAAAGTTTCTATACAAACAAAACCAATGCAACCGATATTAGATGGGAACTAACAAATGGGGGGTGGGGAATTCTTATAACAAAAATCTCTGACAAAGGTCCAATTGCTCAAATATATAAGGAATCAAACCATTCCCCAACTGACAAATGGTCAAGGGATGTGAATAGGCAGTTTTCAGATAAATCAAAACTATCAATAAGTATATGAAAAAGTGTTCTAAATCTCTCATAATTAGAAAATGCAAATCAAAACAACACTGAGGTACTGTCATTGGCCAATATAACAGTAAAGGAAACTAATAAATGTTGGAGGGGATGTAGTAAAATTGGGACACTAATGCATTGCTGGCGGAGTTGTGAATTGATACAGCCATTCTGAAAGACCATTTGGAATTATGCCCAAAGGGCTTTAAAAGAATGCCTGCCCTTTTATCCAGCCATACCACTGCTGGGTTTGTACCCCAAAGAAATAATAAGGAAAAAATACTTGTATAAAAATATCCACAGCCATGCTCTTTGTGGTGGCAAAAAATTCGAAAATTAAGGGTCATCCCTCAATTGAGGAATGACTGGACAAATTGTGGTATATCAGGTGATGGAATATTATTGTGCTGTAAGGAATTATGATCTGGAGAATTTCTGCATGAACTGGGAGAACCTCAATGAACTAATACTGAGTGAAATGAGCAGAACCAGGAGAAGAACATTGTACACAGAAAGTAAAGAATTTTACTTTGCTATTAGCAGCAATGCAACAAGCCAGGACACTCCTGAAGGACTTATGTAAAAGAATGCTAACCACATTGAAAGAACTATAGGAGTAGAAATACAAAAGCAAAACCTATGACATCACTTATCATATGTATATATGGGTATGCAATTTTGAGTTTAGGCTCTAAAAGATTGCTCTATAGCTAAAATGAATAATATGAAAATAGGTATCAAGTGATAACAATTGTACAACCCAGTGGAATTGTTTGTCAGCTCAGGGAGAAAGGAGGAAGAGGGGAGGGAAAGAAAATGAATAATGTAAACATGGGAAAAATTAAAACTATAAACAAACAAATATTTTTTTGAAAAAAAAAGATATAGTATGATAGCCAGCAAGGACTGCAAGGATGATAAGATCATGTGTGGAGATCTATTTATCATCTTTGATAAGGACTACTTAGTTGATAAGAAAATAATGGGACACGGGAGACGACCTTGACTGTTAACTCATAGCTGCTTCTCCGAAGTGCCATTGAGTCACAAGTTTATTATATATGAAAATTCAAACTCCCTTTCACCCACAAGCACAGAGAGAGTATTACAGCTCTGTAGACATTGCAATTAGGTTAGACAAGACATAGAAATCTCAGAAACTTCAAGGTGAAGATAAGAACCAAGCTGCACCTTCAGCTGCATGATTATTAGCAAGCTAAGTCTGAGAATACTTTTCTCAGGGGAAAATGCGCCAGCTAAACTAAGGTTTCAGCCTTGGTTGCATTTCTGACCAAAGGGGAAGAATTTTAACCTCTTGACTACTAGTTTGCTAAGAGCTTAAAGCTTTTCAATAAGGCCACAATACTTTTCAACAAGAAAGGGTGTTGATCACAAAAGGGGTCAAAAGAGGAGTCTCAGATTTTTATTTATGCTCTTATTGGCTTTCTACAATCATATGAGTTTGTTTCTTTTTAATTAGGGCAAAAATAGGTATGTTTCTTGGAAACTGAGAAAAAGTTAAGTAATAGGGAAAGAGTGAAGATAAGGGATGGATGGGGAGATAATAAGGAATAAGCATTTTTTTTATTTATTTTTATTATCCTGCAGAACACACTTCCATGGTGGGCACTGTGATAAGAGCACACACCCATATAAAACCAAAACCATAAAATAAAACCAGATGTGGTTTTTACTTATGTGGAAGATAGCAAATATGCTTTGATCTACATCTATCCAACTACAATAGTGGAATAAGCATTTCTACAATGCCTATGTGTCAAGCCCTTTACAAATATGATATAATTTTTGATTCCTCCCCCCCCCCCAATAACCCTCTGATATGGATGTTATTGCAGAAAAGGGAGGCAAAGAGAAATTAAGTAAGTTGCTCAGGGTCATACAACTATTAAGTGCCTGAGGTCAAATTTGAAATCGCCTCTTTGTGGCTAAATACCTAATGCTCTATCCACTATACTACCTAGCTGCCAAAGAGAGAATAGAAGTGATAATGATGGTAACCCAATGGAGAAGTCAGGAAAGGATCAGGCCAAGAGATTAGGTACACAGATTGCTCTTGACAAGGAAAATAACTCATTTTCATGTAAGAACAGTGTGGAGGAGATAATGGTGGAAGATTTTAAATTATGATAGATGTCGGGGAGCAGAGAAGGAGGAGTTCTTGAATGAACATCTTCATTTTTTCACCTTGAAGTTTATTGTGAGGCCCTTGGCTAATGGTGTATAGACAGGGGTAGGGTGGTGGAAAGGAAAGCATAGAGTACTGTGGAATATTTTGTGAATAGGAAAATGTTTAGAACAGCCACAGTGGAGATAAGAACCAAACCCTTACCTTCCTTTGAGGTCTCTTTGAGATTAGATTTTGCAATTTTGTAGTAGATCCAATTAGTATGACTTTACAATTTCTTCTAGATCTTTTAAGAATGACACTAATATGAACAAAGGAAATAGGTGGTGGAAGTAATCTAGGACTGTGTCATGAAAAGATGTGATGATAAGAAATAGGAAAGGGATGCAAAGAATTCAAGAATAGAGTATATTATAGAGTTGAATTGGTTCCCCAAGGGCTAAAGATAGGGAAGGGAAAAAAATATAGCTTTTAAAAAAACAGTGGCAAATGTTTAATAAAGAAAAAGAATCAAGAAAGTAGAAGTCATAGACTGGAAGAAAAACAGAATAGGAAGTCATAACACATTGGGAAAAATAGAATCCTAATTAATGATGATTACAAAGATACTTCAGATTCCATAAACTTGGGTACCTAATTCTTTTTAATCTACTTTTTTCACTTTTTATCACTTAATACAAACTTCTCCAAAGTTTTAAAAGTATTTATATTCATAATTTCTTATAATTACAAAGATATTATTACATTTGATTTTGAAAATTTATTCAATTTATTTTTCTGCCCTATAAGATTTTCAGTCACTATGTAGGAAAGGTGGTATTTTTTTAAACTGACTATTCTATTCTCTTCCTTTCCTTCCCTTCTGTTGTAGTCCATTCTATTTAAATATTATCAGGCATCTCTTTCATTCCTTTCTACCCATATTGTCACCACCCTAATTAAAGTCCTAATTTCTTCCTGACTAGACTAATGCAACAAAACCGTAATTGGACTTCCAATCTCTACCCTCTTTCCACCTTTCCCCATACTTCATACATTGCCAGAATAATATTCCTTAAGTTTGGATTTATGTCAAATGAGATTTTATGGAAAAATTTTTGTGAGTCTTATAGAAATATAAGTGCCAGTTGTCATCATTTTTGTCATTCTCAAAAATCTTTGATATTTTCAATTTACCTACCAAATAAAATTTGGCCTTGTAATTTGAGACCCTCCATAATTTGTTACTGACTTATATTGCCAGACTTAATTTGTACTATTTACCTTTCTATATTCTACGATCTATTCACATTGTATGATACTCTTTCCATCTCAAAGGAATTCCTTCCACTCCAAATATTTTGTTTTTACTCATGTAAGATGTCATTCTGGATATATCCTCTTTACTTCTTTCTGTCTATTAAATTCCTGACTATTTTCTATTGAATTCCTAACTTTAAAGCCCTATTCAAATGCTATTTTCTTTATGACATTCAGTTCTTCAAATTAAGATTTAGAGCTGTAAGGGACTCTGAAGGACATCTGATCTAACACTTCATCTTATGGATGTGGAACTGAGGCCAAGATAGGATGTGACTTGCCCCAGTTTATATAGGTAATAAAGAAAAGAGAGAATATGTGAATCCAGGCTCTTATAACCCCAAATCTAACACACTCTCCAGGGCAGCACTTTCATTTCAACAAGCATTTAGGTGCCTACCATGGGAAAGACACTGCACTAGGCACTGTGGACCTAAAGAAATCCGTGCCTTCAAGAAACTTACATTTTACCAGACATCGTGCTGTTCTTCTCCAGTTGGTATCTTCATCTTCATCTTCAAATCTCCCAACACACACACACACACACACACACACACACACACACACACACACACACACACAGAGATTATTTTATGCTTCTAAAATTTCTATACTCGCTTTTACCTTTATTATAGACTTTATTCTAGTTATATTGTTATTCAGTCAATTCAGTCATGTCTGACTCTTTGTGACCCTATCTGGAGTTTTCTTGGCAAAGATACTAGAGTGGTTTATCATTTTCTTCTCCAGCTCCTTTTTATAGATGAAGAACTGAGGCCAACAAGGTTAAATGACTTGCCCAGTGTTATACAGCTAGTAAATGTCTGAGGCTACATTTGAAATCAGGTCTTCCTGACTTCAAGTCCAATGCTTTATCTATTGTGCCACCTAGCTTCCCTAGTTATATTTTTCTAGTTATACATAATTCTAGTGAAATGTGATTGCATGCCATTTTGGCACCCCATCCCCACAGAATTATAAACTTCAAGAAAGCAGGGATCTTATTTCAGATGAACTTTACATCTCCCCCAACCCTTGAAGTAAATTTCTATGCCCAGTAGATGCTTCATATGGTATTAAATTGAATTTATTCAAATATGATATATTAATAGACATATGTCCTAGAGAAAATTTTATAGCAAATGAGATAATAGATTCATCTAAAATGTCTCTATTATCACTGTATTAACTTCTTTTCCACCAGAAAATCACTTTTTTAAGGATTATTTTATAAGATTATAGATTTTAGAACTCTTTAGGTCAACTATATTTTCCAGATTAGGAAACCAAGTCTCAGAGTGGAAAAAGTGATTCATTCAAGAAAATAGAAAGCAAATGGCCAAACTAGAACTCAAAACTCAGATTCTTTAACTCCAGATCCCATATTATTTCATTCTTTAGTAAACAGTCCCAGTCCTTTTCCTTCCCTCACCCTACAAAAAAAATCTCAATTTATTACCTGAATAGTAACCTGGAAAAAAGGACATTTTAGCAAGTTGTATCAGTCTGTAATGTTTGTGTGCTGCTAGATTATTTTCTTGTTTTGTTTTCTCTTGTCATTTTTAGTCTTTTTGAAGCAATTGCTTGTACATCAGCCACAGTCAGTTAATGAAAAGTGAGCAGCATTTTGAGATACCCAGAATTTTCATCATTGAATCTATTTAGGGAGACAGCATTCAGTCATTCTTCCTCTAATCTCCTACTGATTTTCAATGCAAATACTGGCAGCCTAGCTTGTGGCCACAGGATTTAGTTACTCACTTGACTGAAAAGCATGTCAATGTAAATTCAGGCCTCTAAACCAGCATGCAAATCTCTGGGGTTTCAGCAAGTTATAATTCAGCCACGGCATTAGCAAAACAAGATAGTAATTATGCAAGGAATCAGCTGAAAGATTATTTTTAATTTAAAATTTTGCATCTTTTACAGCTGTTAAAAAAAATAAAACCCAGACTATTCTTCCCTGTAAAACTCATCTTGTAGAAGCAAAAACGCATATGGTACCTCTGTACCAGCATGTTCTAAAGTTATTCTCAACACACTGACATAAGAACAAATTGTCTGCTGGTGAGGTTAAATGACTGTATTTTCCAATACTTTTATTAATAATCATGCAGACAAAACTGCATATTGACATCAATTAAAGCTTATGTTCACTGGAAGTAGGCTTTGTGCAAAATTGCTCACTCTAAGCATTCCACGTTTCAACTCAGACTATAGGCCTTCCATTCTAAATGAATGATATTAGTAGAGAACTGAAAAGTAAGTATATTCTACCTTTAACGGCAGTTTTTCTACTTTTTTTCTGAAAATGTTTTTCTGAATTAAAAAAAAGTGACTTTTTCTAATGACTAATATTTGCGTTGTTGCTACTGACCTTTCTTGATTTGCTTCAGATCTAAGGAAAAAGAGATGGAAAGGTTGTCTCTCAAAGGCAAAATATAACTGATATATGGCCTGAGTGATCTGCCCAATGGCCAAAAGCCCATCAAGTTAAAGAAAAACAGGTCCTTTCAATATACAACCAGTATACAATTATTATCACACATTGTGAATTACGAGTTCTCAAAAATCTTGATCTCCAGGGCCTTTACACTTTTAGAAATTATTGAGATCCTTTAAGAGGTTTTGTTGCTATGTGTGATAAATATTCATATTTATTAGAAATTATTTAAAAAATTATCATTATTATCAATACATTATTTAAGTCCAATACTCTTGAAAGTTCCTTAGTGACCTGAAGATATCTAGGGACTGCACTTTAAAAAGCACTGATATGAACCACAGCCCCAAGAATTAAATGATTTAAAATCTCTCTGATAAAACAAAGCTTTATATACCACTCAGAGGCTAGGTGGAAAGGAAAAAGGCATTTTTAGCCCCTTCTTTATCCTCCCTCAAGTCACTACTCACAGTGTGAAGTAATAATCTTTACCTGAGAATTCATCAGTTTCATGAAAATTTTCCTTTTGTCTCACATAAGGCATTTATAAAAGTAAAGAGTAAGAAAAAAACAAACAAAAAAATTCTATAAGATATGAATAGGTTATTGAATATATAGGTAATCAATGCAGGTAGAAAATAATTTGGGCTTTTTTGATCTATCACCTGTCTCTAGTTTCTTCTCTAGTCTTTTCTCCTCATAGCTACTAGTAAATAAAATGTTTTTAAAAATCACAAAAAATGATCACATCGCTCCTCTAGTCAAGAAGTTTAAATATTCCATTTTTTACCAATTGTTGTTCAGTCTTCATTGGGCTTTTCTTGGCAAAAGTCCTGGAGTGGTTTGCTATTTCCTTCCCCTACTCAATTTTACAGATAAGGAAAACTGAAGCAAAAAGTCTTAAGTGATTTGCCTAGTCACACACATAGTAAATATCTGTGGTCAGATTTGAACTCAGGTCTTCCTGACTCCAGACCTAGCACTTTATCCACTGTACCAACTAGGTAACTTACCTTTAATCTGTGAGTTATAATATAAACTCCTCTGGTATATAAAACCCTTCATAATATGTTTTCTACCTATCTTCCCATAGGCTTAATTTAATATATTACTTCCCCTAAAAAATTATCTTGTATTCTTGCCAAACTGGCTTACTTGTTTTTTTTTTCTCTATGCCCATTCCACCACAGATGGTCTCCTTACCTTTGCAAAGGCCATTCCCTTTTCCTAGAGTATTCTCTCTCCTTATTTCTGCTTCTTAGAATCCCTGCCTCCCTTGAACCCTGAGTACAATATGACTTTATATTCCTACACCAGGCCTTTCCTAGTGGTCCTACCTGTTAGTATTCTCCCCACATCTAACATTATTTTGTCGATATTTTGTATGAATTTATCTGCATCTACCTTATTTCTTTTCAGTAGAAAGATTTCACATTTGGCTTTGCAATCCTTAATGCTTAGCACACTTTTTATTTGCTGTAGTTGGGTCTATGATTTCTTTGTCCGAAAGAACTCTTCTTGTGGAAATTGCATCCAGGGAGGTAGTCTAGCAATGAGGTTGCTAACCTCTCCAGCTTAGAAAGCTCTTGGTTTTCTAATTGGTTTAATGTCTTATCTATGAATTCTGGCATAGGGCTTAAACCTCTCTGAGTCTTTCTGACCTAAGACCAGGCACATATTTACTATGCAATGCTGTCTTTCTTATTGCAAATGGTCAGTACTTGATAACTCAATCAATGTGTGTAACAACAATTACTACATTTATATAGCATTATAAGCTTGAAAGAACTTTATAAATATGATTTCATTTGATTGTTAGGTAGGTGCTGTTATTCTCTTCATTTTTACAGATGAAGAGACTGAGGAAACCAGAACTTAAGTAAATTGTCCAGGGTCACATGGTTAAATTCGAGACTACATATAATTGGGTCTCTCTGGCTCCAGTTTAGCATTCTATGCCCTGAACCACCATTCTAACCTCTTTTTATTTTTATTTGAAAAGTTTGTTAAAGAAATAATGGGGTTGAAAGATATATATATATATATATATATGTATAAATGATAGTGATGATGTGTATCTGTCTATGAGCTCCTCAGTTGCAGTTAGTGGGAGGAACACCTACTCCTATCACCCTGACTGTTGCTGTAACTTATCCCCTTCTCTCTGACAGGTTTGGTTGATAACCTGTTAGAAATTCCTTTAACAGCTGCCCAAGTAAGGACCCTTGAGAGGTTAGATAGATGGTTAACCTCTCCAGGCCCAACCTGGGGTTGGATAGATGGTAATGGGCTACTGATCAGCCTTGGATAATGTTCAGGATTTGACTGCATTTGACTCTCTTCCCAAGGGCCATGATTAAAAGACCACTCCAGAAGGTACTTGTTATTGAACACTCTTTTATCTTTAGGTAGGGAAAGGATAACAAGGCCAAAGATTGGGGATTGAAAANTATATATATATATATGTATGTATAAATGATAGTGATGATGTGTATCTGTCTATGAGCTCCTCAGTTGCAGTTAGTGGGAGGAACACCTACTCCTATCACCCTGACTGTTGCTGTAACTTATCCCCTTCTCTCTGACAGGTTTGGTTGATAACCTGTTAGAAATTCCTTTAACAGCTGCCCAAGTAAGGACCCTTGAGAGGTTAGATAGATGGTTAACCTCTCCAGGCCCAACCTGGGGTTGGATAGATGGTAATGGGCTACTGATCAGCCTTGGATAATGTTCAGGATTTGACTGCATTTGACTCTCTTCCCAAGGGCCATGATTAAAAGACCACTCCAGAAGGTACTTGTTATTGAACACTCTTTTATCTTTAGGTAGGGAAAGGATAACAAGGCCAAAGATTGGGGATTGAAAACCTTATTGTACTATTATCTATAGACTAATTAATAATCAGGACTGGATGTTACTAAGCTGGTGGAGGCTTGATATCTTCACCTCTCTCTCTATCTCTGGCCTGACCTGCTCACTGACAAGCCAGAGAATAGGGAAGGCTATTGCTGCAGATATATTGATGGTCTTTGTTCTCTCAGCTCTCTCACCAATAGTGTTGATGTTTCACTAGATCTCACATTCTAGCCAGGAAATAGATTCAGGCTTATTCCTACCCTCTTCTTCTTCAACTACCCTTCAGCCACCTACTGCCCAGATAGAACCACAGAGGCTTGCAGAGATTGTGATTTCCAGTTCTCAGTGCCTGAGTCCAGAGACCTCCTTCAATGTAGCTGTCATGAGGTATATATAGCATGGGGCTAACTAACGTTTGCCCTGGCTCATGGCACCTGGGAATATTCCAAACTCTCAACTGCCATCCCTGTCATTCAAGGTGACATCCATTTCATTCCAGATTATGAATATAACAAATTTTATTTAATTAATTTATTTGAAATATTTTTCTAAGGTGGCATGACTAATGATTTTTTACTCCCCTCCTCCCACCTCTCTCCCATGGCCAATGAGCAATTCCATTGGGTTTTACATGTGTCATTGATCAATACCTATTTCCATATTATTAATTTTTGCATTAGGGTGATTGCTTAGAGTCTACATCCCCAATCATATCCCCATTGGCCCATGTGATCAAGCAATTGTTTTTCTTCTATGTTTCTACTCCCACAGTTCTTTCTCTGGATGTGAATAGCATTCTAACCTCTTTTCAATATGACACAGTTCTTTGGTTAGTTGAAACAAGCTATCCTGTCCTTCCCCTGAGTTGTCTTTCCTGCATTTTCAGTTTTTTTCAACCAATCTGTGCTTGTGGAGGGAAAGTACAGATCCATCAATATATTAACATTTATTGATCACATTCCCTTAAATTATAACTTTGAAAAAAATCCACTGAACCCATATTGATTACATTCTACATCAATCCAAAGAAGAGGAAATGTTACCAAAAAAATAAAAAATCAGTAAGTATAGGGAGACATGGGAACAGTTAAGAAAAGTTGCATAGTCCAGGAGGTTCAATGAGTGTCATATCTGCCACCATCATTTCCTTCAACAATATATGTTTTTAAAAAAGTAAATATATTTATTTAAAAATGAAAACATATGATTAAATTCTGAGAAAGGTATAGGAGTTAACAGCCATATCAGTATGAGAAAAAACTGTAACTGTCAGGGTGCCTTTGTTTATGGAGCTGGGATAAGAGCTAAGCTGTAATCACTTTATTCTGAATGTAGTTTGGTCCCCTTGTGAATTGCTGATCCCCATCCCCTTCATCCTCAACAGTAAATCTGAATCATAAACCTTGTTCCTTTCCTATATTAACACAGTAAGTTTATAAACACCCCTTTTACTTCCCCAGCTGAGCTTTCTTTGAACAGATATTTAGCACTATATATCTCTTCAGTAGTCCAGTCTACAGAGAGCACATGTCATAGCTTGTGGGTTTCTGAAAGGTCAAGCTCCCTCTTTGGACTTTCACTATTACAGTAATTACTTTTTTTCCTGGTTCTTCCCCACCCCCTCCTCCTTTAAGTACTATTTTCAGTTTCCTTTGTGTCTTGACCCTACCTATCCAAGACTGTCTATATTTTAGTTACTGTATTGTATAGTAGCAACTCCACCAAATAATATAATGAGAGAGACATAGACTGGCCACATATCCAAATTACAAATTAAAAATCCCTAACCATCTACTCCTTTTCTTTATGTTTGTAATTGCTGCCTGTAATTTTTGCTAAAGACGATGGCAAGTATATCCTTGGCATTTTTATGGACATAATCATTTGAGGCTCAGAAATTTAGAATTAGAGGGAGACTCAGAAGTCTAGTCTAACTTTACCATTTAATAGATGAGAATAAGGAGACCCAGCAATATTAAGGGTCAAGAGATAAGTAGCAACACTCAGATTTAAGTCAGATGTTCAGCATTCAAATACAAATCTCTTTCAATGAACCTATTATCCACAAATTTCTTTTGTGTCAATAAAGATTTTTTTAATATCTGCTGTGTGTAGGGCATTGTGCTGAGTATACACTATTGAGTCAGTTTTCTCAATTCCTTATAATCAAATCACCTGCTATTATATATACATATATACATATATATATATTTTATATGCACACATCCCTATACTTTATTAGCAGAGTAACTTTCTTCTTTTCCAGAGAAGCAAAATTTTAGTATTCCTACTGAGATAGATAGGATAGTCCACAAAAGTTATCTGGATATTCCATGAGAGACTGTTCATATGTGCAGACTGAAAAACAAGTCAAGGAGAAATCTAAATTGTACTGCATTTTCTAACACAGTTTAATTTTTATAATCAATATGAAAATGTTGACTAGACTTAATGCAGAATAAGAACTAGACCTATGATTTCACTGGCAGAGAGACGTCCCTAGGAGACATTTTCTCTATCAGTGCAGGTGAGCACTTTCTAATGTACTATCTTAGATAGATGTCTCAAATAAATAATTTATCTAGGAACAGACAGCCAGTATCTTCAGGGGTGGTTTTGAATATAACTCTTAACAAACAGGAACATGCCAATTAAGAAATTAAGAAAAGAAAAGGAGGATTTTACAGGAAATAGAATTTCCATTATGTAATTTTTAAATGTATACTAAGTTTAGAACAATAGTACCAAACCTTTCTTTTTTGTTTCTATCCATTCTAACCTCATAAAGGAATAATATCCCATTATAATCATATGCCAAAAGTTTTTAGCCTTTTCTCATTTGTTGGGTACCCATTTTGTTTCCAGTTCCTTCGTGCATGCAAAGAAAGATGTGAAATTTTTCACTCATTTTCCAAAACTATCCAAAGTTCTCTTACCTCATTTTATATGAGGGATTTTTTTAAAAATGAGTGGTGTGAAACACATTGACTTGCTCAGTAAGGCCTTATTTTTCAACAGAAAAATAGATTCCCAAAATAACTTGCAGTATCAATAGTAATGCTGATTAGTTTTGATTAGTATAGAAACTTGCATAATGCACTAATTTGAACAAGGGCATGTTTGAGGTCCTTATATTGAACCCCCAACCAGTAGTGAAATTAGCTTTCAAGCAACTAGACTCTTGAAAGAAGAAAGAGATCATTGATGGTGGAAAATACAGATTATTTTCAAAAGAAATGAGAAAAATGAAGTTCAAGTGAGGTGAAAAGGCAACAGGGAATTTTCATGGAAAAAGCCTTCTCTGCAAATTCAAGGATATTATCTATCAGTATGTTTAAAATAATTCATACATTGTAAAACTATAGTGTTAGGATTTTGAGAATTGAACCTTCCTAATGGGCAGGGCATCTGGGAATAAAACATCAAATATAGCCTCAGGAAGTCAGTGGAGCTATTAACCTGAGGCAAACAATGGTAGGAAGGCTCTGAGCACCGGACCTGTCCATTCACTCAAATATGCAAATAGCTAGAGGTGACTGAAGGATCTAAGGAAGTAAGGAACTTAGTGGAAGGTTCAAAAAGTGTGTGGTTTTTAAATAAAAAGAGATGTCAAAGGTTTTTTTGTTGTTGTTTTGTTTTTGTTATTCTTTTTGGATAAGGAGAAGGAAGAATTGCAAAATCCAGGGGATAGTTGAATGTATGTCAAGATACAGGATGTTATTTGGAATTATGGGCAAAAAAAGAGTACATACCCTGTGATCCAGTCATACCACTACTGGGTTTGTACCCTCAAAGAGATAATAAGGAAAAATACTTGAACAAAAATATTCACAGTCATGCTCTTTGTGGTGGCAAAAATTTGGAAAATGGAGACGTATCCCTTGATTGGGAATTAGCTGATCAAATTGTGGTATATGATGGTAATGAAATATTTTGTGCTGTAAGGACTGACAATCTGAAGGATTTCTATATGAACTGGGAGAACCTCAGTGAACTGCTGCAGACTGAAATGAGTAGAACCAAAAGATCACTGTACACAGAAAGTAAAACATTGTGGAACAATCCAATGTAGTGGACTTTGCTACTAGCAGCAATGCAAAAAGCCAGGACACTCCTGAAGGACTTATGGGGAAGAATGCTCTCCACATTGAGAGAAAGAACTATGGGAGTAGAAATGCAAATGTAAAACATATGACATTAATTATCACATGTATATATGAGTATGTGATTTGGGGTTTAAGCTTTTAAACATCGCTCTTTAGCAAAAATGAATAATATGGAAATAAATATCAAGTGATAACATTTGTACAACCCAGTGGAATTGCTTGTTGTCTCTGTGAGGGGTGAGCAAAGAGAGGAGAGAAAGAAAATGAATCATGTAAACATGAAAAAATATTTTAAAAACTAAAAAAATTAAAAAACAGTATTCATGAGGACTTAGGCTTAGAAGTAGAAGTGAAGAACCTCTATTCCAGAAAAAGGTGGAATATTCCATATTAATTAATGAATGTGCATCAGACAAACTAGTGAGTCCAGAGTGAAAGGAAGTAAAGTAACTGGATCCCAAAACAAGGGCAATGAAGATTAAAAGGACCTCACTATAGCTTTTCAGGGAGTGGGAATTTTTGTGGGCTAAATGAGGCACTATTTTGCTTTGCTATTACTGAGATTTGGGCTGTGTTTAAAAGGGTCCATTATTATCAGGACCTTCAATGAAATTCAAGATGTAAAATGCTTCCACAGAATCTTGAATTCCATTTTCTTCTTTTCACTCTAAAACAATCAGGTACCTAGCCATCTTTTTTATTTTTCCAGGTCAGGGTCTTCTCCTAGTAGCAATAAAGATATTCAAGAAAACTATGTGACATTTTTTTATTGTTGCATTGAAGTTATAGATAGATAATATATATGCATATTTATATAATAGTATACTGCACTAAATGTGTGTATATGTATGTCTGTTTGGGTATATACACATATACTTCAATGACTAATTGTGAAGTGACTAGAAGACCTGGTGAGAAGAAAAAACATACAACATTCCTCATAATACAAGTGAAGATAAAGCAATTAAAAACCCCAACAAATCTTGGCTATATTCACAGATAGCACTCATCTCAATTGTGGTTTGGACAGATCATATTTAAAATACTATATTCATTTTGAATAGTGCTATTAGATTATTTATTAGTAATGATTAGAGATATATTAATAAACTGAGGCACATCCAGGGAACTGTATGCAGAGTATGGAGAATATGTTTTTGATTGAAGAAACTAGATATGTTTATCTGAGAGAGGAGTAAATTTGAAGAAGGAAAATGAGGATAAAGTAGGGACTGCTGTCAAGTTTTGGAATGCTTGCCATAGGGAAGATGGGTAAAATCTTGTTTTGCTTTTCCTGAAGAGATGACAGCAAGAGCAGTGAGCAGAAGACACAGAGTGACATATATAAGAAAGAGGAAATATCCTACAAAGTTAACCAAAAGTAGATAGAGCAATCCAGGAAGGTAGATGATTTGCATTCATTGGAATGTGTCAAGATAATGCTGTATGTCCCCAGGTCAAATACCTAGTACAAGAGAGCTTTATTAATGTAAGTGATGGGCTTATGTGATATGATAAATGTGGCTGTCTCTTTCAGATTCTTTAATTTGAGGGGAAAAAAACTTAAAATCTGTTATACTTCTCAGGTAATGTTGATTATAGGTAACTGAAATTGGAGGAAGGATTAGAAGTGCTAGTTATTAGAAGAACCATTGAGTTATTGTGGACTAGGCAGATAGAAGAAAATGGGTTATCAGGGGCCATCCCAATCTATAAACAATACCCATCTACCCAAACACCCATCTTCTCAATATCCCTGCTCATCTCCCCATCAAACACACGCATATACACACATATACCACAAAGGCTAAAGTACTCAAAGAATAATATTAATTATTAATAACAATGATAGCATTATTTTCATATTTTTCTGAGTTCAGAGGTTCGAATATAATTTACCTATTGATTTATGTAGTAGTACCCTCCATTCAAATTTGTTCTACACAAAATCAGAAAACATTATTAAAACATTTTCCCTATTTGTTTCAAAATTTAGCGATCAGATTAATAAAATCAGGTTTAAAAAGGTCTAAATTAAAATCTTCATCTAGGGAGTTCTTTTATCTTTGCATTTGCCAGCTGGTTCCAAAACAATTTTCTTTGGTCTAGAAGGCTACTGTGACATTTTCCAAATTCTTCAAGGTCATGATGCTTTTGGGTTGCACACACAAATATTTATAGTAAAAAAGGACTACTTATTTTATCCTTGTTCCTTTTGGTTTCCCCAAAGTCTTCTCAAATTATCCATAATCCTGTTCATGAGGAGGGTTGGAAATACTGCATTTTTGACAGCCATATCATTATATTAGAGCATACAACATTTCCTTTTTCTCTGAAGGACAACAGACTAAAATATTTCATGTTGATTTTCAAAGGCACACCAGCAAGTCTGTCTTTCTAGACAACTGGCACACCTGAGTGTATTTTGTTTCCAGAACTGCATCAAGACAGATCTGAGCATCCCAGTTGGCAATCAAATTCATGATTTTACAAGCCTTGCCACCAAAATCATTTTCTCTCACCAAACCCCAAAGTCAATTCCAATTACATTGTTCTGTTAGTATTGTGAATTCATGGTGCCAAATTGTTTTCCCCTCAATGTCTGGTCCAGATACAATTTGCAAAAATATCTTTTTTGTTACTACAACAATATACAAGATAGGACAAAGCACTGAGCAGTTTTGATTCTGTCCAGTACTCTATTAACTTATGTTTGGTACTGGAATGAAATGAAACACTTGGAGGTCATTCAACAGTTAGCAAAATGAAGTTTTCTTAGCCACTATATAGTAAGGATACTCGACAAACACACTATAATACTGAGCTCAAATAAGCTCTTCCTTTCAAGCAAAAAGGTCTGTCGGGAAGGGCATGGTAACCTTGGGGGTCTCAAGATGACCACTATGTTTAAAGGGCCCTGACAGATGTGGGTGGTCCTTTTATGCCCTTTGGGAATGCAGAAAGCTTCATCAATCTAGCCAGAGGAGATGAAGAAGATAGTCAAAGGTTAAAATTTAGCTACCTGGACCAGATGTTTTGTCTTTTTTTTTAAGATGGTCGAGTGATAAATTAGAACTAAATAACATGAACAAAAAAGACACTAGCGCAACTCACACATTTGAGAGAGACAGAACCTTAGTAGGTAGTGATACTTTCTTAAAATATAGCATTTTCATTGTTCTTTTAATCACTTGCTAAATAAAAGTAGAAAATATATTCCAATAGAAGAATGAGATTTCAAGGGTAACTATTTGTGTAATGGGGAAATATTGACTGATCATTGGTCCTATAGGTTCATCATTTTGTTTTCTTTTTATAAAGGCAAAGATTTATTTCTTCTTTTAGAATGAGTTCCTTCCCAATATCCTTCCATCTCATAAACATGTACACAAACACACAAGAAGGAGGTCTTGAAAGAAAGAATTACTTTTAAGAAAAACAAATAAACACATTTTATAATGCATTATAAAATATCAGTATTTTCTCACTTTCTTGTTGACTAGAGAAATTCTATCTGCCTATAATGTGCCAGGCACAATACTAAATACTGAGGATACAAAAAGAGACAGAATATACTCCCTGCCCTCAAGAAGCTTACAATATAATGGGAAGCCAAAATGCAAAAAAAAAAAAAATACAAAGTGAATATATACAAAATAGATAGGAAAAAATTAAAAGAGGAAAGGTACTATAGAGTTAAGAGGGATTAAGGAAACCTTCCTGGAGAAGAAGGGATTGTAATTGTGACTTAAAGGAAGCCAGGGAGGTCAGTAGTCTGAGCAGAATAGAAAAAATATTCCAGGAGATAGCCAGAGAAAATGCTGAGAACCAAGACATAGAGTTTATATATATATGTGGAATAGCCAAGAGGCCATTGTTATTGTTATAGCATCAAAGAGTATGAATTAGGGATCAAGAAATAAGAAGACTGAAAAGGTAGGAGGGGGCTACTTTTGAAGGGTTTTGAGCGCCAGACAGAGGATTTTATATTTGATCCTGGAGGCAACAGGGAGATACTGGAGGTTTTTGAGCAGGGAGTTGGATATGATCAGATGTGCTTTAAGAAAAATCACTTTAGTGTCTGGATATAGGATGGATTAGAGTGGGGAGAGACTCATGGAAGTCAGGCCCACCAGCAGGCAATTGCAGTAATCCAGATCTGAGGTACTGAGAGTTGTCATTAGAATGGTAAGCAGAATCAGAGGAGAGAAGTAAGTGTATTTGAGAAATTTTGGAAAGATGGTGGTGTTGGTGATTGTTTTTGTTGTCTGAGATATTAGGGATAGCTGAATATTCATTCAGATGGATTAAATTCAGCCATATAGTGACCCTGCCCCTTATGCTAAACCCTAGGAATCTGAGAGAAAAAAAAACATTATAATTACATAAGAGGTAGACTTTTCTGGGGTGACTCCAGATGTGGAGTCCAGGAAACTAGACAAGATCTTGCTCACTGAAGCTGAATCATTTTTCAGTGTTTTGCTGAAAGGGTAATGGAAAGTGAGATCTTTTCTATTGGTGTAAGGCAGTGATGGAGAACCTATGGCATGGATGACAAAGATGGCATACAGAGCCCTTCCTGTGGGCACATGGCCTCCCCCTTGCCAAAAGTTACTTACTAGAAAGGCAGAGGGACTTGGTTATAGCTGTTTCCTTCCCCCTTTCCACTAAACCTGATGACATTTTCCCACATCACCTATCCCTCTGCACAGCAGCCCAATGGGAACACTTTCTCCCTTCCCTGTATGGGGTAATGGAGGTGGCAGGGCATGCCCAGCACTCAGTGGTGGGGGGAGGCATGTACGTGGTCCCAGTGGGGGCAGACATGGGACTGTCTCTAAAAGTTTTGCCATCACTGGTATAAAGTGATGAAGAACAACTTGGTTCTGTGTGAAGTGAAATATTTCCCTCTCTTAGGCATCCTAAGGATGAGAGAGAGGTGTCAGAGAGTAACATCATATTTAGTGGTCTGATGCTGGTGTTTCCTGGCATCTCTTGGCATCATCATGGGCATCCTTATCATTAACATGCCAGAGCCAGTGTAACATTGCCACAGAAGGCCATATGGCATGACATTTGAAAGCCATTGGCCAAGGACAGATTTTTTAAACTGGGCAAGAAGGCCAGTTGTTCTCTTGGTTTCCCTACCACCTACCACAGGTCTGACATTTTCCCCTTTACTACTCTCTTACCTTGGCTCGTGATCTATGGCAAGCCGAGCTGTGGTGGCACGGCCTTAACTAGCCAAATTGAGGATCAGTTATAGTAAGGCTGAAATCTCTCAGTCTCTCTCTTTTTCTCTATTACTCCCTTCCTCTCTATCTTTACTAATAAATGCTTATAACTCTGGTGCTGAGCCACCAAATCAATTTTTATTTGTTACAGTTCCTACTTACATGGAACCATTTCAAAACTTCAGTATCCCTGGCAGTCTTTCTTTGGATGAAGCCCATCCAAGTGTGTTGCTTGGATTTTAACAGTGAAAGATCTCATTATTTTATTGTCTTTTTCCAAATCCAACCTGACCCAGCAGCAGGGCACCTCAGTAGAATCTGACTGTTCATGCTGAAAAAAAAATTAGAAAGAAAAGAAGAGGAATGAGAACCCAGGGATCATCCAGGTCTCCAAAATGCAAACTAAGTGACCTGCAGCCACCAGATCTATTCCCAGTGGGTATGAACTTTGCCTGATCCAATAAGGACTCTTCTCCTCATTCCCTAAACTACTTGTCTGTAGAGTGTGGATTCTTTGGTAAAAGGCTACAACATGAAAAACTGAAAAACTGTTCTTGGCTTTGAAATTTGGGTTTAAAATGTTCCATTACTTCCAGACTTCTTATAATGTTTCTTTAAATTTTGTTTCCAATAGTCCCTTTTGTCCAAAGAACTGTAAATGCCTTAGGTAAGGCTCTATGGTTCTACAAATTTCATCCCTATTATCAACCCTGTGGTTCAATTTTCTACTGCATTATTTTGTCTCATGACTAAGGTTAAAGCCAAACCTCCTGGTTTGGGAAATTTCTAGAATATTGGTCCTGAGGTAGCTGATAAAATCAAGAACTATATTATTATTTGGCACAGCAGGCAGGCAAACAAAAGCATACACAAGCATACATACACACACATTCACACATACTATAAGGCATTATAAACAGTTTGAGGTTTTTCCTTATGGATGCAAGAGACTCACTAGGTCAGTGAGAAAGAATATATGTCAGAGAGGAAACAGACTCAGAGTTGAGGTTTGGATGGTGAAATTACGTACCCTGAAATTTGACTTAGGTTATATATTAAGAGGTAGCTAGGTCGCTGAATGGACAGAGAGCACTGAGCCTGGAGGCAAGAAGACATGAGTTTGAATCTAGCCTCAGACACTTACTAGCTGTATGACATTGTGCAAGTTACTTAATTTCTGTTTCCCTTGGAGGCAGCTAGGTGACTCAGGGGATAGAGTGCAGGGCCAGGAGTCAGGAAGACCTGAGTTCAAACCCAGCATCAGACATTTGTTATATACATGACCCTATATAAGTCTTCTGAATCCTTCATAAATTCCTGGAGAAGGAAATGGCAAACCAGTCCAGTATGTTTGCCAAGAAAAATCCATAGACAGTACTGGCATGTTATAGTCCACAGGGTCATAAAAAGTTGGACAAGACTGAATGACTGAACAACAATGATTTGATTGAGAACAGGTAATCGGTACCATATTTGGAAAGGAGATATTCCTAATCAGTCCCTGATGTGGTGGAGATATTCTTGGGGTCACCTATTAATATCAGATTGGATAAGACTCCAATTAGAAAAATTCATTGGAACTGTAAACGGGGAGAAAGATCAAATGTTGATTATTTAAAGAAGCAAAAAACTAACAAACAAACCTCCCACCAAAACAATAACTAGCTCAGGTCATTATAGGTAGATTCTTTCAATAAAATTCATTCAATAAAATTCAATAAAAAAGTACAAGTCTCATCTGATTTATTCAGAATTGACAATAGAAAAGTACAAGCTGTCCACCTCGTCTATATCCTTTAAGTGACAATAATACCACTTTACCTAAATGACTCCCTATTGAGTTCCCACAATTATAATAATAACATAAAACAAGATAAAGTTTATAATTATCATAGTCATCTATATGAAAGAGTGCCTTAGGGTAATCTCTGTTGTAACTATTAGTGAATGGGACTGCATCAGAGGTGAAGAATACCATGATCTGGGCCTCACATCTACCTACATCCATCATCATTGTGTGTCTTTGGGATATTGACTTAACAGAAATGAAATAGTTGGAAAGAAATAGGCTATCCCTACCTATTTGGAGAGAAACACTACCCTTTCTCTTCTTTCTACAAGTCTCCTGAGTGGTAATGGCCAAGCTGCCTTGTCCAGATTCCCTAGCAGCTCATGTCTTTTTACAGTGTACAGGACTATCTACCTCCTGCCCCCATATACATACTCCCCAAACACTCTTTGAGAAGAAAACAGCAAAAAGCTGGAGCATTTGGGTCTTTGAAATATAAGCTTATATATACATGTGTGTATGTATGTATGTGTGTGTTTATGTAAAATATGATCACATATAATTGAATATATATCTATTATATTAAAGTATATTATTTATATTATTATGTCAATATGAAAATGTTATAATGAATATGGTATTTATGGAATTGAAATATGTATTATGTTATATATTAAGTCTATGATATTATATAACTGAAAGATATATTTAATACATAGAAAGAAACAAGAAAATTGATAAGGAAAAAGACAAACTACAACTTTATGAGTTTAACGTTTAATTTTCTATATATTTAAAATCAAAAGGAAGTTCTATGTAACAAAATTTTGGTTTATTTTTCAGTCTTTTTCTCTTTTATCAAGTATACAAAAAAGGATTCATTCTATTTGGTTTAGGTTAAGCTTGAATTATTTTGTTTAAATAATATTTTAACTTCCATGAAAGACTAATTCTATTAGAATCACTAGAGAGGATTATTAGAGTAGCTGTAGTGGGCGTTATATCTGTGCAAGCCAAGTAGTATTATAATCTCCAGTGACATCAGTTCATTCAAACGAACAGATGTGGACAGATCTATCAAACCTCAGCCTTCAATTACCAGCTCACTGGTACTAAATATGTTCAGATAATACCAATCATCTCTCAGTCTTCTCATATCCTGTATCTCCTTATGTCTGCCTAGGTTCTTATCTAAAGGTAGGGATATTACGATAATTACTTATAATAATGTGGCTCATTGCCTCCATTCCCATTTGCTTCTCTCATCTTTCTTTCTTTTCTCAGTGAGTTCCTCTTGTCCACTTCCCCTGTTTGGAATTCACTGAGCTAGTGTTTAGGTTAAATTGTATTCATGACATAAGATGTGAAAGTAAAACATGAATGATGACAATAGCATTAGCCACTTCTAGTAAAAGTGATGTGTTTTTTCTCAGTGTTGTCAAACATCGCTCTTCTCTCTGGGAAAATCAGTGTTTATGTACTCTATGACCTCAATAAGAAAAAAATCTTTCAAGCTTCCCCAAAAATCAGTCATTGAAAAGATGAGAAATTGTCTCATAATTCTCAAACCCCTCCTATTACTTGCCCTTGTAGAAAATCCTTTCAACTCCTTCCTGGCTTCTGGATAGATCTGATATTGTAGACTACAGAAGCTAATCATGGGAATATATTTTCTATACACTTCAAATAGTAAGATGCTTGTATCCTCAACTCATGTTAAAGCAGGTACAAGCCAATGAGAGCTAATACCCAGAGAAGAATGCTTTGGCATTGAACCCAAGATCATCATAACCCCAACAACTGTCTTTATTAGTAATCCCCACACCCCATCAAGATCCATGCTTCCACATCTCTGTGTTCTTAAAGATAAAGAAAAGGCAAGAGGACACAACAACACATAACTGCTATACAGTGGGAGGGTGTCACTAGTCCTACAATAGGTAAAATATTGCAATTAATTTTATCTACCCTATTTCAAGCATAAGCACATGATCCTTATGACTTTTCCAAAAAAAGGGCCATCAATAAATGTAAACTTGCTTTAACTCTTTAAATGAATGCTTTCAGGCTGGTAATAGAACAAACATTCATATAAACACAATATGCTAATTTTAAAGCTATGAGTAAAGGTCAAGTCTGTAGATAACTTGGGCAAATACTATGAAACTTTCTTCAGTCTAATGCAGTCCACGTTTCTGGTCTCCTAAAATCTTTAACAATGTCCATGAAGAAGTAATTTCTAGATTATGAAGTATGTCTTGGGTGATATATTAGTAGATGTGTGGTCCTAAAAATGTATAATTTTGAAATATCAAAAAAAAAAGCACTGTGTCTAAGCTTTTGGAAGAAATATGTAGAGAACTTAGTCAAATTTCTACACTTATAAATCATTCCACAGAGATACAAAGGAAAACACTCAATGTCACAAGATTAGTCAGAGACAGCTTAGATTGGAATCCAGGTTTCTTAATAGTCAATCCTGAATTCATTCATTCATTCATTTACTAAACATCTTTTCGTATTTCTCCAATATTAATCACTTTTCTTTTTTGCCATATTAGCCAGTCCAGTGTGTATGCTGTGATACTTTAAAGTTGTTTTAATTTGTATTCTCTGTTCTAAGTTCTGTGATCATATGAGATAATACTGAATTAAGTTTGGAGACTTCATATCTATAGTGTGGAGCTGATTCCTGTCATGATACAAGTTGAAAGAGATGAACTTGGAGAACTCTTCCTGCTCTGAAGTTTTGAGTGTAATTATAAATAATTTTGGACAATGTAAAAAATAGTCAATATGATCTAGTGTTCCAACTCAGGAAGCAAATGTTCTAGTCCCAATCCTATCATGAATTTGTTTCTTCACCTGGTCCAAGTCATTGACATTCAAAAAATGAATCTGTTTCTCCATTTGTAAAGAAAATTAAAAGTAAATTAAAATCTTTAAAAAGATTTATCACATTCCTAGAAATGTTTCCATAAAGGAAATGTGACCTTCAAAAGCACTTTGTGGAAGGCCAGGAGGAATCACAGACAAGAAGGAAAGCTTATTAGCTAAAAATTATCTCCTGTAAAAGAAATAAAGGGTTCCCCCCCCCCAACGGATATTTGTGGATTGATGTACAAACCTTGCTTTTTGTTCTCCTGTGTAAATGGGAATGCTTATTTTTGTTGATGTTTTTTTAAGGTCAGAATAGAAATAATGGTGGAAAAAAGAACATACTGCTCTTAGGTAAATAATTACATTGATGTCATTACACATTAGCTATATTAATGTAGTGAAAAGAACCAAATAAGTATTAATTCATATATTCACTCTTTTGTGCTGTCCACAAATCAGTATTTTCCTATCATGCAATTGGCAAAATTTTTTGGGTGGTAGAATAGGTTCATCTTCTTTCTTCATTGGGAAAATAAAGAATTTGACAGTTATTTCTTTTTAAAAGTTATTAAAAATAATCCTGCAGTGAAGGGGCAGCTGGGTGGCTCAGTGGATTGAGAGCCAGGCTTAGAGATGGGAGGTCCTTGCTTCAAAACTTGCCTCAGATACTTCTTTGCTTTGTAATTTTGGGCAAGTCACTTAACCCCCATTACCTACCCCTTACTGCTCTTCTGCCTTGGAACCAATACATAGTATTGATTCTAAGACATGTGGTAAGGGTTTATAAAAAAAAGAAGAAAACGAAGAAAGAAAGAAAGAAAGCATCCTGACCCTGATGATAATGAAGGAAAACTACTAATTTCTAGTTAATTATTGACCCAATTAGGTCAGATTCCCTTTCATAATGCATGGTAAAGTCAAAATCCTACCCCAATTACATATAGTGGAAAGTAGAAGAATCATTTTATGGGAAAAAATCACCAGAAACACACTTTCATTTGAATTATTAGGATTTTTTGTGGGGCTTGGATCACACAGATAATTGCTTCAATTATCTCCTTCACTTTGATAGCAGGGCCCTGGTTTGTAGGAGGAAAATTCTTTCTTGATTTCATTAGTGATTAGTTTTCTCCTCAAAGCATGATATTTGATTACCCTTATCTTAGGACAAAACTGCAAACATTATTAATGGTCATAAAACCACCCAGGCTTTTAAAAGATGCAAGCAACAGATTTGATTTGGTGACCTTCTAATACTGGGATTTCAGGAAGCAGTCTAAATCCCCTCTGAGGCAATATTTCCTTTTGTTTGCTCTACATTTAGTGTCCATTAATTTCATCCAAAGTCATCTTGTTCTCATGTTCTGGAAAATATCTACAAAAGAAACCTTGAGAACTTTTTACTAGTTTATGTTCTGCTCTGGAGCACCAGCTTCAGTGCAGCCCTTCAAGTAACCATAATGTATCAAATATTTCCATGAATTCCAAAATGATTTCTAATTAAATGAAAGAGGTATTCAATGAGATCCAGTAAACCTATAAAATGATAGCTTATATCCATTTTTTGTTATACCTTTCTCACCCAAAGCAAATCACTCTATTTTAGTGGAAGAAATATGATTCACAGGATGTTAAAAAATTGGCTCAAGTATGAATGAATGAATAAATGTATTCAGAATTGAGATTAGAAGTCCTGGATTCCAATCTAGGCTCTGTCCCTGACTAATCTTGTGGTACTGAGCATGTTCTCTTGTGTCTCTAGGGCTAAATGTTTTCATTTGTAAAACTAGGTTGCCACTAAGAATTCTTTCAATGTGAATCCTATAACTTGAAGTTCCTAGGAATGGAATGAAAGCAAGAGAAAGAGAATCACTCAAGAATGTTTTCAGTATAGACCAATGTCTCATGCCATATACCAAGATAAAATAAAAATGAATGCATTATTTAGAAATAAAGAGTGATGACATAAAGAAATCAGGGAGCACAAAATAATGTACCTGTCAGACCTGTGGAAAAAAGAAGAATTTATCATCAAGCAAGACTTAGAGAACATTTCAAGATCTAAAATAGATAACTTTGACTTTATTAAAATAAAAAGTTTCTAAACAAACAAAAAATGTAAACAAGATTAGAAGGAAAACAAAAAACTCTTAGAAAAATAACTAAAAGTCACTAAAAAGGCCTCATTTCTCAAATAAAGAGGACTCAGTCAAATTTATAAGCATATGATTTATTCCCTAATTAATAAATGATTAAGAGATATGAACAGGCAGTTCTCAGATGAAGAGATTGAAACTACCTTTAGTCATATGAAAAATGCTCCGAATCACTATTAATTAGAGAATGCAAGTTAAAAAATCTCTGAGGTACCACCTTAATCCCACCAGATAGGCTAATATGACAACAAAAATAAAAATGATAACATGTTGGGGAGGTCGTGCATGTAGGAAAATTGTGACACTAAAATGATCAGGGAAAAAGAAAAAGGGCCTATATGTTTGAAAATATTTATAGCAGCTCTCTTTGTGAGGGCAAACAACTAGAAACCAAGGGGATGTCCATCAATTGGGGAATGAGAAAATAAGTATTGTCCTATTATTATGATTGAATATTACTAAACTAATAGAAATGATGAGCAGGATAATTTTTTTAAAAACTGAAAGATCTACATGAAATCATGAAGTGTAAAATGAGCAGAACCAAGACCAACAGAAAAATTGTTTGAAGACTGACTTGTATATGTTTACCTCCAGAGAAAGTACAAATAAATAGAAGAGGTAGGGGAAAAGGACCTATATGTACAAAGATATTTATGGCAGTTCTTTTTATGGTGGCAAAGAACTGAAACTAAGGGAATATCCATCAAGTAGGGTATGGCTGAACAAGTTGTGGTATATGATTATAATGTACATATAATATAATATGATTATAATTATAATTGTATCATAAGAAAGGATGAACAAGATGATCACAAAAAACTGGAAAACCATAAGTAAATTAGGTGAACGAAGAATAGTATACTTGTCATATCTCTGGGACAGGAAAGATTTTAAAACCAAGCCAAAAAAATTACAATAAATAATTTTGATTACATTAAATTAAAACGTTTTTGTTCAAACAAAACCAATTCATCCAAAATTAGAAGGGAATCAACAAATTGGAAAAAAACTTTATAACAAAAATCTCTAACAAAGGTCTAATTTCTCAAATATATAAGGAGCTAAATCAATTGTATAAAAATTCAAGCCATTCCTCAATTGATAAATGGGGCAAGGGACATGAATAGGCAATTTTCAGATAAAGAAATCAAAACTATCAATAAGCACATGAGAAAGTTTTCTAAGTCTCTTATAATTAGATAAATGCAAATCAAAACAACTCTGAGCTACCACCTCACACCTAGCAGATTGGCTAACATGACAGCAAAGGAAAGTGGTGAATGTTGGCGGTGATATGGCAAAATTGGGACATTAATGCACTGCTGGTGAAGTTGTGAATTGATCCAACCATTCTAGATGGTAATTTGGAACTATGCACAAAGGGCCTTAAAAGACTGTCTGCCCTTTGATCCAGCCATACCACTGCTGGGTTTGTACCCCAAAGAGATAATAAGGAAAAAGACTTGTACAAAAATATTTATAGCTGTGCTCTTTGTAGTGGCCAAAATCTAGAAAACAAGGGTATGTCCTTCAATTGGGGAATGGTTGCACAAATTATGGTATCTGCTGGTGATGGAACACTATTGTGTTCAAATGAATAATGAACTGGAAGAATTCCATGTGAATTGGAAAGGCGTCCAGGAATTGATGCAGAGTGAAAGGAGAAGAACCAGGAGAACACTGTACACTGATATGCTATGGTAAAATCGATTGTAATGGACTTCTGTACTAGCAGCAATATTCTGAGCGACTTATGAAAAAGAACGCTACCCACATTCAGAGGACGAACTGTGGGAATAGAAACACAGAAGAAAAACAACTGCTTGAACACATGGGTTGATGCGGACATGATTTGGAATGTAGACTCTAAACAAACACCCCAGTGCAACTATCAACAATAAAGAAATTTTGATCAATGACACATGAAGAAGCCAGTAGAAATGTATGTTGGCTACGGGTGTGAGGAGGTGGGGTGGGTGGAGGATAGAGTAAGAACATGAATTATGTAACCATGGAAAAATTTTCTAAAAATAAAAATTCAAACAACAATAACCCCTCCCCCCAAAAAATCAAAAACACCTGGAAAGACATATATGAAGAGACCCAAAGCTAAGTGAGCAGAACCAGGATAATTTTTTATATAGTGACAGAGATATAGTATGATCAACAATGAATAACTTAACTATTATCAGCATTGCAAGAATCCAAGATAACTCCATAAGATTTATGGAGAAAAAAATGCTATCCATAAAAAGAAATGATGGAGCCTGAATGAAGATTGAAGCATACCATTCTTCACTTTATCTCCTTCATGAATTTTTCTCATGTATAAGTGATAAGTATTTTCTTTCACAAAAAATGACAAACATGGAAATATGTATTACATGATATTACATGTATAACCTATATCATACTACCTGCTGTCTCAGGGAGAGGTAAGGAGAAGAAGCAAGGTAGAAGGCATGAATCAGAAAGTGTCAGAAAATGATTACTAAAAATTGTATCAACATGTAATCTAATTACATAAATTTATATACATATATAATTAATAAACAAAAAAGAATGATTTCAATGACCTGAAACTAACCACATGAAGCAAAAGAATGACTTTGATAGTGAATAGGGAAATATATCTTTTATATATTTCTATAGGTAGTTATCAGTTCCTAGGAGACCCTTCCTCCTCGTCCCTGCTTCTTAGGTACCCTTCCAGCCTTTTTGGCTCAGCACAAGTACAGTCTCCTACATAAAGCCTTCCTTCTGCTCAACTAGTTATTTAAATTTCCTTTCCCCCTCAAGTTCCTTTGAAATCTATCGAACACAAAATACATAAGAGGACCAGCCCCACACCTTCAAAAGAATGTAAACTGAAGGGCAAGGTCAGTTTTTTTTTAATTTTTTTTTAATTTGTGTTTCCCTGATACATCCCACAGTACCTAGCTGATAGAAGATGCTCAGTAAATGCTTTCTGAAATTGACTTACTAGAACTGATTACGTATTAATAATCAAGGATATTGGGAGAAGAGAGGATAGTTTTTGCAATTAAAACCACAGGTAATGTTTCAGGGGCAAAATAGAATAATACAGGATCACAAATTTAGAGCTAAAAGGGACCTTAGAAATGGGGAGATGAATGATTATGAAGATAGAGAAACTGAGACCCATATTGGCTAAGTAACTTGCCCAAAGTTTTACAGGCAGGAACAATTTAACTCTCGTTCCTCTGGCTTCAAGTCTAGGACTCTAAATGATGGACTCTAAACTTGGCCAGAAAGCTGAAGTAAATGCCCTGACACTTGTGGAAAACATTATGAACTATATACAAGGTACCAGATCTCACTTATCACATTTCTTCTGAAAGAGGCCAATTTAAAACATTACAATGCCTGCCCTTCAGTATTCATTTTGAATGTTCAGCTCAGATATGATTCTGTTGATGGTGAAGAAACAAATGGCTTAGTTGCCTCATTGACCTAAGACACTATCATCTAAAGCTACTGATACAAACATACAAGGAAATAAGAGACAAATTTACTAATGAGCTAAATTTGCATAACTGAATCAAGTTCTGATGAAAGAAGGTATCCACAAAGCCAGGATTATTTTTCCCCCATCTTTGAGGATTAAAAAATTCTCAAGTAAATTCAACTCAGCCTCTGGCAAGAAATTTATGTTGTTTTCATCTGGCAAGGGCAGGCCATTTTGCTACAAGCTTATTGAACTTGGACAAAGGTATGAATTTCTAATTCTCCCTAAAAAGTAAACTAAATCCTGTTATTTCTTTATTTTTATTTTTGTTCCCAAATGAGATCTATATTTAAACAATTTTAAAATTGCATATTCTTCTTTTTGAGTAAAATATATAAAATGACTTAGTTATAGATATTAATACATTTTTTCCTTTAAGTAATTATCTCACAACTGATATATATTTATATCATTTTGGGGAAATGACACCAAATGATAATAAGCAATAATTGATTGCTTTTCTGTAGTTTCCTCATAAAAGTCTGTGTGGGCTATGTAATTGCATCCTCCTTAGAGACTTTCTCATTTATTGAGAAGAAAGTATAGTTAGAATTCATTATCATAGTTTAGTAGGCTTAAAATTAATAACCCAAATTTAGAAAAATTGGAATAAAAAGAGTTTTCCTAGATATAATTCTCTCACACCATCTCAGAGGATATATACAGTGGTACCTTGACACACCAGTTTAATTTTTTCCCTTGCCAACCTCAAAACTCAATTTGCTTGTGTGTCAAATCGAATTTCCCCCACTTAAATTAATAGAAATGCAATTAATCCATTCAAGCTCTAAAAAAAAAACCACACACTTTTTTTTTGTTTTATATGCTTTTAAATACGAAAATGTACTTTATAAATAAATAAATATAATAAGAAAGAATGTAAAGAGATAAATTTGCCTATGAAATATTATTTACCTTCAGGGTCAGATGAAGATGTTGGTAGAGAAGGTTTTCACTTCGTGCACTTAATATGATTAAATCTCTGCACACATAATGCTACATTTAAATGCAAAATTGACCTTACACATTATTTACAATATATAACTTTATTGCTAAATTTAATAGCTATTTTTTTTACTTTAATTATCATTTTCTTCATTAAATTTTGACTGTTTTGCCACACTTTCCTTGATTTCACTTAGAAGCTGTTTCAATAAGAACCTTTCATTGGAAGTGTGTTTCTTCCTCCCTTTCAAAATGTTTTGATAATGTGTGAAACAAGTGTCATTACATAACTACAATGCATGACCTGTTGCAACTTTTTCTGAGTATATCTTTTCAATAAACTGTTTAATTCTTTCCCAAATCCTTAAAATTTCCTTAAACTAGCTTCTACTGATTACTTCATCCACTTCAGGCTCCTTACCACCAATTTCCTGTAAAACCTGTGTATGCTGCTGCTGCTGTAATGGTTAAAAGTTAATAAATTTGCCCAAAAAAACCCTGATAATAAAGACAAAAATGAGGAAGAAAGCAAAAATAATTCAATACAGATGCTCAACCAGATACACATTGAACTAAACGAAACAGCCTCATGTAACTTGTGAAACCTAACATTCCCCAGGCTATCTAATGGAGGATGTCAGAAGCTCATGATTCAAATATCCACTCTTCACGTAAAGCAAAAAATCCTGATCGTGACTGTTCATATCTCAAATTGCTCGTGACATAAGGAGCATCAAGGTGTATCAAGGTACATCAAGAACCCCCAAATTCAAAGTCTAAGTACACACAAGATCAATGAAAGAACTAGCAAATATGCAAGAGACACAGACATGTAGACATACATAGAGACTAGTAATGTCATTTGGATAATAATTGGGTCAAAGAAAAAAAAAAGTCATAGAAACAATGTGAAAAAAATAAAAAATCATTAGGATAAATAAAAATAAAAAATATGAAAAAAAATCAAAAAGCGACAAATGTCCTCAGAGGAAAACTAATATCTCTAAAAAGTATATTAAGAACTCTTAAAAAAAACCATGACATTTAAAAGATTGTATAATAAAATTAGCCACTTTAATAAATACAAAAGTGTTAACAATTAGAAGACAAATAGAGAAATATGAATTAAAAAATGATTGTTGAACTAAAAAACCAAAATAAAATATTTTAAAGTTATAAAATTTGTAAAATATAAGCTAACATATCAAAAATAGTGGAAGATAAAATTACTTCCCCAAAATGAATAAGGTGAATTAAAAAGAAATAAAATAATGATTATGATAAATCATTCAACCCAATGATAAAGCAGCTGTGATATTAGCAATTTGGGGGTCCTTGAACTAATTTTGAGGTCCCTGATCTAAACTTCCTATGGATATTTGGTCTCCTTGAAACTACATTTCCCATGATCCAACTGGCTTCCTGTCTTACGTGGTGATGTAAGACAGTTACATAATAACATAAACAGAAGGTTAAATAGTGAGTGCCTGGGTTGGTACTTCTTCTTTTGTGATTGTGGAGCAGGAGCTAGGATGGGAGGAGCAGGTAAAGAGCTGGTTCTTTTAAACAGGCACATGGCTTCATTTTTCTAAATGGCTATCAATAAACCCTTTAAAACCATGATATTTTTAAATCTATGCTTTTATATTAATTTTATTTCTTACATAGCCAAGCTGATAATTGAAAACAACTTGATGATTATTTAAGAAAATGCAAAGTATGAAAACTAACAAAACAATAAATATAAACTTTAAGTTACTCAATTTGCTGAGAGAAAGAAATAAGACACATCACAAATTAAGTTCCAGTTGATTAATGGGGAAAGTTATGCTAACTGGATTTATAAATGTATGTTTGAAATATTTATAAAATAATTTTATATTTTTATGTCCTTACCCTTGTCCAAAATTTTTATGTTCTTACCCTTCGACCAAGAGATCCCATTAATGAAATATAGTTCAAGTTAGTTAAAGATGGAAACAAAAGTCTAATATGTACCAAAATATTAATGGATATTTGCTTTAAAAATAATATTTAATTATTTAGAGTATTTTTCCACGGTTACATGTTCTTTCCCTTCCCTTTTCCCTCCCCCCTTACAGAACTGACAAGCACTTCCACTGGGTTATACATGTATCATTCTTCAAAACCTATTTTCATGTTTTTCATATTTTCAATAGAGTGATCTTTTAACGCCAAAACCCTAATCATATCCTCATCAAATCATGTGATTGAACATATATGTTGTTTTTTTTTCCTACTTTCTGGATAGCATTTTTTCTCAAATGTTCCTCTAAATTATTCTGGATCATTGCATTGCTACTAGTAGAAAAATATTTGATTGTATCACAATGTATCAGTCTGCACACAGTGTTCTCTTTGTTCTCCTTTTGCTCTGCATCAATTCCTGGAGGTTTTTCCAGTTCACATAGAAATCCTCCAGTTTATCATTTCTTTCAGTACAATAGTATTCCATCATTATTAGATACCACAATGTGTTCAGTCATTCTCCAATTGATGGTCAACCCTTCATTTTCCAATTTTTTGTCACTACAAAGAGCAGAGTTATAAATATTTTTGTATAAGTGTTTTCCTTATTATATCTTTTGGGTACAAACCCAGCAGTGATATGACTGACTCAAAGGGTAGGCATTAATTTAAAGTTCTTTGTGTATAGTTCTAAATTGCCCTCCAGAATGGTTGTATAAATTCATAACTCCACCAGCAGTGTATTAGTATCCTAATTTTGCCACATTTTCTCCAACCTTTATCACTTTCCTTTGCTGATATTTTGGCCAATATGCTAGAGAGTTCAGAAATGACAATTTGTGGAATTAAAAATATAGTCAAAGCTATGCCCTAGTACATGGTCAATCTTTGTTTACATACCATGTACTGCTGAGAGGATGGCATTTTCCTTTTTTTATCCGTCTTTATTTTTCTCCAGATATGTATCAGCTCTAATTTTTCTAACATTTCATTCACTTCCCTTACTTCTTTCTTATATCTTTTTTGAGTTCAATTTATCGAGTTCTAAAATGGGAAGGTTGAGATCCCCCACTAGTATGGTTGTACTATCTATTTCCTCCTTAAGCTCCTTTAATTTCTACTTTAGAAATCTAGATTCTATACCACTTGATGCATACATTTTTAGTAATGATATTACTTCATTGTTCATAGTAACCTTTAGCAAAATGTAATTTACTTCTTTATCTTTTTTTATCAGATTAATTTCTACTTTAACTTTGACTGGTATCATGATTGCTACTCCTGGTTTGTTTGTTTTTTTTTACTTTATATGATACATAATAAATTCTGCTCCAGACTTTTACCTTGAATATGTGTGTCACCTTGCCTCAGATGTGTTTCTTATAAACAACATATAATAGGATTCTGGTTTTTAATACATTCTGCTATCCCCTTCTGTTTTATGGGTGAGTTTATCCCACTCACGTTTAGAGTTATGATTACTGACTGTGTATTATTCTCCATCCTATTATGCCCTTTATATACTTCTCTGTCCCTTTCACTATGTTCCTCTTTACCAGTATTTTGTTCTTTGTCACTGTCCCCCCACAATTCTCCCTCCCTTCAATTACCTCCCCCTTCTCTTGTCTTATTCCCCTTCTCCTTCTCTGTAAGGTGAGATCAAATTCTTTACCCCTTTGAGTATACTCGTTTTTCCCTATTTGAGCCAGATATTATGAGAGTAAAGTATAAGCATTGCCCATCACCATCCCTATCCTCCCCTCTCTATAATGTTTTTATATGCCTCTTTATGTTATATAATCTACATTCTACCTCTCCCCTTTTTTCTCAGTGAAACCATCTCTTTCACCCCTTGACTTTTATATGTATCATTCATACCCATACATATCATACATATATTTCATATCATCACATTTACATACATATCATATTATATTATCATAAAAATCAAATCATTATAATCAGCTTACTTCCCCACCCTCTCTCTGAGTAAATTCCTTCTATCTTTTCTACTACTAATATTAATTTCTGAGAATTACAGATATCCTCTTTCCATGTAGACATTGAAACATTTTTACCTTAATGAGTCCCTTAAATTTTCTCTTTCTTATTTACATTTTTGGATTTCTCTTGTGTCTTGTGTTTGGACTTCAGATTTTTTGTTTAAGTCTGGCTTATTCCTCAAGAATGCTTGGAAATCTTCTATCTTATTGAATGCCCATTTTTTCCCCTGAAAGAATATACTCAGTTTTGCTGGATAGGTGACTCTGAGTTGTAAATCCAAATCTTTTGCTTTCCTGAATATCATATTCTATGCCTTTCAATCCTTTAATGTAGAAGCCTTAGGTCCCATGTGATTCTGATTGTAGCTCCATGATATTTGAATTGTTTCTTTCTGACTGCTTGAAGGATTTTCTCCTTATCTTAGTGACTCTTGAATTTGGCTATTACATTCTTGAATGTTGTCATTTGAGGCTTTCTTTATGGAAGTGATCTGTGAATTATTTCAATTTCAAAATTTTTTAATGGTATGATCTCTAGGCAGTTATCTTTAATAATTTTTTTTACAATATTATGTCCCAGGTTTTGTCTTGATCATGACTTTCAGGTAGTTCAATAATTCTCAAATTATTTCTCCTAGATCTATTTTCCAGATCATTTTTTCTTCAATATATTTCATGTTTTCCTCTGCTTTTTAATTCCTTTGATTCTGCTTTATTGTTTTTTGGTTTCACATGAAACAGTCTTGGGCATAATCTTTTGATCTCACTCTGAACTTGATCACGTCAGGGGGTGACCAAATTCTAGATTTAGTCTTAGGCTCAACTTTTTGGTCTCACTATGTACTTGATCCAATCAGGCACACCCTTGATTGCCCTGTCCTGGAGCTCTTACCTTAGTTTTGGGCAAAAAGATGGGGGGGGGGAAGGGTGGCACTGTGAACTGTGTTCTAACCCCAAAATGTGAACTATGTCCTCATTCTAAGCCCATACTTGAATTCCTGGCTTCACTCTGGGTCCACATGGATTAGCCTACTTTGGCACAGACTGCCCTGGGCTGGGACTCAGTATTTTTCCATAGGTTTGAAATCCCAAAGGGTATGGGATTGGTTTGTACCATTATTTGCCCAGGCAGGCTATCAGGATCTGAATATTGGCTTGGTCTTAGGTTGCAAACCTGAGAGCAGATGTGAGGTGGGAGAGTGTGGCTTGCTCTTGGTTTGCTCTTCCCTCCTTACTACAGTCTCTTGCTGGCTCTACTTTCCTATTACCCTAGTATGCAGATATTCTATGACTGCCTTTTGGGTTTTTCTTGAAAGTTGTTTCATTCTGTCTTCTTGTTTATTATTTCTTTCCTGTATTTGTTTTGTGATGATATTTTACTTTTGGTGGGAAAGGATTCTTGTGGTGACACAGAGCTATTCTGGTTCACTCCATCATCTTAGCTCCACCCCACTTGGACATTTTCTCTGCTATATCAAAGAACTGGAAACAAAGTAACACTCAGTGATATTAGAAGTGCTAAAAACCAACAAATAAAAAAGCATTTTTGGTACAGAGATAATTGGCTGTTTGGTCATTTTCAGTTTTATCTGACTCTGTAAGATCTTATTTAGGAATTTCTAGGCAAAGATACTGGAATGGTTTGCCATTTCCTTCTCTAGCTCATTTTACAGATGAGAAACTGAGGCAGACATAGTTAAGTTACTTGCCAAATATCACACAATTAGTAAGTATCTGAGGCCAGGCTTAAATTTGGAAAGATGAGTGTTCCTGACTCTGGGACAAGCACTATATTCACTGCTATCACCTAACTACTCAGTGTAAGAGGGCAGTGAACTGTCATTAAGAAGTGTGTTTGTAAAAGCTCTCTGGTATATTCTAGTCAGATTTCTTCCCACTCTGAGAATCCTCTATTCAGGATCAGTCATACAGGTTTCCTATTTCCTGAGCTTTCCTGTAAAGCCAACACACACAGCTTATCGCACAACAAAATGTTTTTTCAAACAGGCTTCAAAAGTCCCAGGAGTATCTCAGGTCAGAAGTACAAAAGGCATCTGATATGTTTATCTGAACTTTATGTAGGACTCTCCCTTGGGGACCCCTTTCCAGATACCTGAAGTCTTTTGTACTGTCATAAACTGAATGATGCTTTTAAAAATCTTTTTGAAAGACTATATTATTTAATGCAGTGCTTTTTAGCATCCAAATATTTTAAAATTTAATTCAATTTTTCTCCAATTACATGTAAAAACAGTTTCCTACATTTTAAAAGAATTTTGAGTCTCAAATTTTCTCCTTCCCGCCCATATTCCCAAACTCCCTACTGAGATGGTAAGAAATGCCAAATAGATTTTACATGTGAAATCATGTAAACTTCCCCCTCCCTTAAAAAGATATTAATCCTTTTGTGAAGGAAACTCAAAGAAAAATAAATTAAGAAAGTGAAAAAAGTTTACTTTTGTCTAGATTCAGACTCCATCAATTCTTTCTCCCTTCTTAACATACTTTCACTTGTTCCTCCATGCCATAGATAAACCCTTGCTTTACTCCTTAGAAGTATTTTGAGAAATGCCTCACTTGGCAGCCTGTTATTCATTTCCTTCCGTACAAGTTTTCTGCCTTCTTGTGTTTTTCCATTGAATACCTATTCTAATTATAACTCTGCATAACTATTAAGGAATCACTGAATTAGTAAAAAATAAAAAAACTTCTAAAATAGTTCAAGCATTTGGAAACAGATTGGAGTATCCTAAGGAACTTCCTTAGGATAAAATGGGCTCTAAAAAGAGTTTGTTTTTTTTTAACATTTATTAATATTTATTTTTTAGAAAAGTTAACATGGTTACATAATTTACCCTCTTACTTTCCCCTTCACCCCCCAAAGTCCCCCCAACCACCATGGCTGATGCGTATTTCCACTGGTTTTAACATGTGTCATTGATCAAGACCTATTTCCAAATTGTTGATAGTTGCATTGGTGTCGTAGTTTCGAGTCTACATCGCCAATCATGTCTGCCTCAACGCATGTGTTAAAGTAGTTGTTTTTCTTCTGTTTCCACTCCTGTAGTTCTTCCTCTGAATGTGAGTAGCATTCTTTTCCATAAGTCCCTCAGAATTGTCTTGGGTCATTGCATTGCTGCTAGGACAGAGGTCCATTACATTCTATTTTACCACTGTGTGTTGGTCTCGGTGTACAATGTTCTTCTGGCTCTGCTCCTTTCACTCTGAATCAATTCTAGGAGGTCTTTCCAGTTCACATGGAATTCCTCCAGTTTATTATTCCTTTGAGCACAATAGTATTCCATCACCAGCATATACCACAGTTTGTTCAGCCATTCCCCAATTGAAGGACATATCCTCATTTTCCAGTTTTTTGTCACCACAAAAAGCACAGCTATAAATATTTTCATACAAGTCTGTTTATCTATGATCTCTTTGGGGTACAAACCCAACAATGGTATGGCTGGATCAAAGGGCAGGCATTCTTTTATAGCCCTTTGAGCATAGTTCCAAATTGCCAGCCAGAATGGTTGGATCAGTTCACAACTCTACCAGCAATGCATTAATGTCCCAATTTTGCCACATCCCCTCCAGCATTCATTACTCTCCCCTTCTTTCATTTTAGCCAATCTGATAGTTGTGAGGTGATACTTCAAAGTTATTTTGATTTTCATTTCTATAATTATTAGAGATTTAGAACACTTTCTCATGTGCTTATTAATACTTTTGATTTCTTTACCTGAAAATTGCCTATTCATATTTCTTGCACATTTATCAATTGGGGAATGGCTTGATTTTTTTATACAATTGATTTATTTCCTTGTATATTTGAGTAATTAGACCCCTGTCAGAGTTTTTTGTTATAAAGATTTTTTTCCCAATTTGTTGTTTCCCTTCTGATTTTGGCTGCATTGTTTTTGTTTGTACAAAAGCTTTTTAGTTTGATATAATAAAAATCATTTATTTTACATTTTGTAATTTTCTCTAACTCTTGCTTGATTTTAAAATCTTTCCTTTCCCAGAGATCTGACAAGTATACTCTTCTGTGTTCAGTTAAGTTATTTATGGTTTCCCTCTTTATATTCAAGCCATTCACCCATTCTGAATTTATCTTGGTGTAGGGTGTGGGATGTTGATCTAAACTTATTCTCTCCCATATTGTTTTCCAATTTTCCCAATAGCTTTTGTCAAATGGTGGATTTTTGTCCCAAAAGTTAGGCTCTTTGAGTTTATCATACACTGTCTTGCTGATGTCACTTACCCCAAGTCTATCCCACTGATCCTCCCTTCTGTCTCTTAGCCAGTACCATATTGTTTTGATGACCTCTGCTTTGTAGTATATCTTAATATCTGGTATTGGTAGGCTACCTTCCTTCATGTTTTTTTTTATTATCTCCCTTGATATTCTTGATATTTTGTTCTTTCAAATAAACTTTGTTATAGTTTTTTCTAATTCAGTAAAAAGTTTTTTAGTAGTTTGATAGGTATGGTGCTAAATAAGTAAATTAATTTGGGTAGAAATGGTCATTTTTATTATGTTAGCTCGTCCTACCCATGAGCAATCAATGTTTTTCCAATTGTTTAGAACTAGTTTTAATTGTTTGGAAAGTGTTTTGTAGTTGTTTTTCTAAAAAGAGTTTTGAAGGAAGAGACAGGGTAAAGAAGAATCTCTACATTACAAACTGGATTAAGAATAGATGGTCTTTAAGATCTCTTTAATGACTTTGTCGGAATTCTCTTTTTTATCATTCTTTAAAGTTAAGAGAAATGGCTTATAGTTCCTTATATAAGGGAAGTAGAAGTGGGAGAATATTATTTAAAAAGATAGCTAGTGGTTTGCTTAAATAGAATTGCACAATTAATACTAGATTTTACAGATTTATGTTTATATAAGGAGACAAGATCATATATTAGATATATAAAAGTTGAGTAAGATAAAGCTGGAAAAGTTAGTTGGAACCATATAGTGATTATTACTGATACTGAATTAAATTAAATTTAGCTAATTAATGAATTGATGACATCTTAGATGATCCTAGATCTTCTCATTAGACAAAGCTATATAGAAATTAATTATTTCATGCAAAAAGGAATAAGAATTAACATAAAAATTCTATTTTAAATTATGTACTTCTGAAAAAACTAAGATAATAGAATGAAAGTAGATAATAAGAAAGAGATAATAGAAAAAAGAAAACAAGGAAAGAATTTTAAGGGTGCGATACTTTACAGGCATTGTTCTAAGTGCTAGTGATATGAATATAAGCAAGAAAGATTCCTTCAAGTAGATTATATTCTAATATTTATAAATATATAGGGAAGTTAGAACTGAAAAGCATAGAGAGTGGTGATGATATATTGGTTTGGATATGTTTCAGACATGTCCTAGGAGTGTCCTCTTTCACTGTAACTTAAGGAGAAAAGTCACCTTGGGCCTGGGTCTTTTCTCCCTCTGGGGAGATTAGGGTGAAAAGAAAATTTATCATTCACCAAATGAATTAAATGATTAAATGTTGAAATCAACCTGGGGAGGCAGTTAGGTTGCTCTGTGGATTGAGAACCAGACCTAGAAGTGAGGTCCTGGGTTCAAATATGACCTGTGACACTTCCTACCTGTGTGACCCTAGGGAGGTCACATAACTCCAGTTGTCTAGCCCTTACCATTCTTCTGCCTACAAAGTATTGATTCTAAGACAGAAAGTAAAGTTTTAAAAAAGAAGAAGAAAAGCAAGTTGGAAAATTCCAGATTCCTCTTACCTAAAGACCCTTTTTACCCCTTGCTAGAAAAAAGAGCTTTGATGAATTTATCCAGAAAATTCCTTTCATTTTTTTTAGGTAGATATTTCAATCTGTGCTGTATTTTCTTATTTCCTCTTTTTCTTCTGAGCTTCTTTCATCTTCTTATATTTGGCCTTTTTGGGAAACAGGAAATGCTAGAATGTGAAAGAGCACAGAACTTAATTCAATTCCTACTCTAAGTTTTATCCTTCTGTATTAAGTTCTTTAAAAGTCAGACTGTGTTTTCCATTGTCAATCAAGTGATTTCATTTCAGGTTTAAAAATAAATTCCTTCCTTCCTTCTCTCACAATATAGTACTATATTGTGGAATTTATTCCTTCATTATTTCCAAAGAAGAATAAAGAACCTTCTGCAGCTTTAATCCATATATTATATTTTGTTCTTAAACTACAATTTAATACTGTTTTAAAACTGAGATTTTAAATACAAAATGACTTGTTGTAAATCAATTCTGTTTAACTGCATATCTCAAGGGCAGGAATGAAGTTCATTGAATGAAAGAATTTGGAAAGATCTTTTCCAAAGTCTTTTCAGGGAAATATTTTCCATGTTGCATGGTTTGAGAATTTAAAACAGTACAGAACAAAGGCTGTAAATATAGACTTCAAAGTAAGTTTTTAAAAATATATGATATAACCAATACCTTTTTTTCTGTTCCTTCAGACTTGGTTTGGCATTTTATTCTAATGAAGACACTGTTGTTTGTTGACTAAATTATTAAATTTTGGTAGCAGTTCAGACTTCCAACAAAAGTTTTTTTTTTAATTTAATTTTAATTAGTGTTATATTACATGTCCTTAAAAATAGTTTGAGTTCTTGGCAACAAAAGTAAATATCATCTCTGCCATCCTTATCAGAGTTGGATTCACAAATCTCATCACTAATATATTGTACTGTTCTTCAATTTAGGAGATTAAAATATAGAACTTATATTCATTTACTTGTGTTCATTTATTAGAAGTTCACTGACATGGAAATGTCTTTCAGGTAGAGTTAAAGGAAGAAGTGCCCAGATAGGAATAATCATAGATCATCCAAGTATCTTTATTAATTTTTGAGTAGCCTAAGAAAGAGTTGGCTGACTAAATCAAAAAAGGTTCAAAAGAAAACTATAACTATGAATATCCAGTTAAGAAGTAACACAATAAACCTTTTAAGGAAGGTTTTTTTTTTTTTAAGGAAGATTTTAGCATGATTGGTCTTGTCACCATTTGCAATCATGGCTGGAGTTATTGCTTTAAATTACCAATTTGTTTTGTCAAAATGTGGTATATGTTCATTTTTCTAAGGAAGGGGTAATTTTAGGACTTCTGAAAAAAGAGTGTTATGGATAAAAAGGGGACACTAAAACTGGGGGTTGCTCTCCTTCCCCTAGCTGAGTAACAGAGGGGTAAAAGATGATTGAGGTGATAGGAAAGGAATGAAAGGGATGGCTGAGTTTAGGGAGGAATTGGCAAGGTGGTGTTAGGTTGGTTAAGGGTACAGGGTGAGGTGTTCAGGAGAGGCAGCTAACACAGACTAGACACTCAGGCCAGAGACAGAGGACACTGGGGGGAAATAGGCTGAACCCTTCCAGGCAGGAAAGGTACCTTTACAGACACAAGGTGTAGGGCCAGAAAGAAGTGGTTTGAATCTGACTTGAGGGCTTTCTTGTCAGTTTCTCAAGTCCTCAAAGGAGGAATCACAAGGTTCCCTCCTGTCAGTGAAATTGAAGGGATTCAGGAGGAACCGTTGGGCAACTACTTCCTCCCAAGATGGATGCCTCCAGTTTCCCTCAAGAAATAAAAGAGAATTATTCCTTCCCCTTCTCCCTTGCCTAATTTCTTCAACACAAAGATTCTCCAGAGGGTTTGATTAGGTAACCAAGGGTTTTATTAATGTTTCAGGGTTGGTCTGGAAGGAGAGAGGGGTTTCTGACAACTGCTATAGAGAAACTCAAGATGGGGGAGGGTCACAGGAATGGGTTAGACTGAGAGAGAACCTGCTCTCTCAACCTGGGAAGATTTGGCTGCTTTTAAGGTAGAGGGTATACTAAAGAGATAGTTAGAATTCAAGGATGTCCTATTTGCCTACTGGGGAAAACTAAACCCACAAAGTCTTTTCACTAAAAACCCAAAAGCCACCCTGCCTCCCAGAGCCCTGGGAAAAACAGGTAGGGAAACAGGAAAATAATATGGAGAAGTTCAGGGAGAGGTCCAGATAAATTAGGTAGGTTCGAATTGTCCAAAGATAAGGCACAGGCCAAAGCAAACTGAAAGCCAAAAAATAGAGCTCTTGTTGAACCTTCTGCTCTGTTCAAGCTTCAGGGACCAACTGAACCTTCTCTCAGAATTCTAAGGCTTAACTGCCAGAAGTTTTCAGTTGCCCCCCTGCAAGAGCAAAAACCTCTCTCTTTCATCTTTTGCATTACAAGCAGTAGACATTGTTTCATCTTTGACAACTATGAATCTTAGAAGACACCTTATTAGTTTTGCCTCCACTAACATGGAACTCTCCAAGCTGACATCCATCTTTTATTGATCAAATTATTGGGGAGGGTTCAACAGCAAAACCCTATTCTTCCAGTAAAATCTTGGGAACACAAAAAGAATAATGCTTTCCTGTGTCAGTGTCAGAAGCTCCTGACCATGATATTAACAACCAAAACAACAACACACACAATAAGAACTGGAATAGTAAAAAATTTAAATGAGGAGGTGGTAGAGAACATTACAGGAAAAGCATCTTTAAAATAAACCATTCTGTTTCTTTGAAGTCCAAATGCTAGGAATGGACCTTCCTTACTTAGAAGTCCTAATAGTGGCAGCTAGGTTCAATGAATAGAGAGCCAGGCCTAGAGATGGGAGATCTTGAATTCAAATCCTAATTTCTCAGACACTTTCTAACTCTGTGATCCTGGGCAAAGCACTTTACCTTAGTTGCACAGCACTTATTGCTCGTCTGTCTTCCAAGACACTTGAAGGTTTTTTTGTTTGTTTTTTTTTTTAATGTATGTCTATGTTTTTATGTTTATACCCAACCTTGCTTAGGGCAGTTAAGATTCACATACCTGCACTGGAAATAATCCAGAGAGCAAGAGTCGGAATTTAAGAAACTATAGCCAGCAAGCATATAATTTTCTTCCCCAATTCTTGTAGTCTCTTCTGCCATGTGGGTAGGTTTGTATTGTTCTCAGTTTGCTCAGCTGTGTCCCTCCAGTATAAACTTTGAGGTCACTGTTTTGGGAATTTATATGGATTACTGTTAATACTTGGGCAGGGTCATAATCTGAGGGTACAAATTGGGGATTTCTACATATGGACATATATCCAAACAAAGGCAAGGCTCCTTGTGCAGCCTGCTTTATATTCCTGTTTGGCATCTTGAAACACTGTCTTTTTTTTTAATGTTGGAAAAATGAGTTGTTTAAGCCATGGTTTCCTGAGCTAAGAGGTTAATATCTTCAAAACAGAAGACTTGAATGACAGATATATCACTGAATAGAACTGAAATTAAATCAATTGAAATTTAGTGAAATAAATGAGAACTTAAGGTAAGTATTGAATAAAGGAATACTCTACAAGTCTTAACGAAGTTAGTACTTCCATACATACTCTTTTTTACTCAAAAATGATATTTAATCATCATGAAGACCACATTCTCCAATTTGGATACTTCACAAGGGAAACAATATTACACCCCATCTATGTATTCCCTTCTGATACAATTCTTGTCCATGTCCTTCCATAAATTCAATCCTAGGGGTAGAGAGGGGAAAGGTATATTGCTTGAGTCATCTGTATCATTATGAGGAATCCAATCAAATAATCCAGTCCAAACATTTATTTTGAATGACATAAGAAAAAGCAGACAATTCAGAATAAGTTAATATTTGTTTTATACAACAAAACCTTACCCTAATTAAATTTATTCATCTGCCCATAGGGGAAAAAAGAACTGAAATTCTGAGATAGCATCAGTATGATGCCATCTTTCAATTCATCTCATGAGGTCAGATTCTTATAAATTGATGTCTCTATATTGGTATGTACTTATAGAATTTGATGACACTACATAGTTAGAGATAAAATTATATAGCTTTATGCAAATAGATATCAATAGATCTGAAAAAAGCTTATTTTCTTATAATTATAGGATGATTTCCATTTCCATTTTACTTAAGGTACTCCTATTTTTTTTTTTTGCCTATGGTTATAATACTATTTTACTTTAAGATGGAAGTAGGTGTCAGATTTATAGAGATGTCAGAGTTGATAGAGAAATCCTTGCAGGCCAGATTAGCTTTGACAAAGCATTCTTTCACTCTAAAACCACCACCATAATGTTAGATAAGATTAGAAGTGGGGGGGAAAGGGAAAATTTCCATTTGAATGATGAGATTTTTGTGTTCTTTCTTTATTAAAAGTACACAATACACTTGAAATGTACAATCTTATTTGAATGGTTATTCATGGGATTCAAGGCACTGTTTGCTTTTTTTTTTTTAGTTCCTATTTTTACATCTAAATGCTCTCAAATGCACCCAGATTGAACACATCTGTTGGAAGAGTTAGATAGGGACCCTGCAGCATTCTTGTCTAAACTAGCTCACTGGCACTTAAAGCAGGACTAAATAAGCTTGCTTGATTTTCTTTTGTCCCAGGAGGAGGATAACTCTTTGATTGTTCCTTTGGGATTCAGACAACTTCTGTCTACAGTGAAGAAAGGAAGCTACATTCTATTCACAAAATTTCTATTTAGGGTCACACTATATGTGCCCCTAAAGTTTGTAAAATAGGAAGGCATAGAGACTTAGTCAACAAGGCAGATGAGTGGCATCCAGGGCAAACATGATAGTGATGGAAGAAACCTTAAAAATATCTAGCCCATTGATTCTCAGAGTATAGTTCAAACACTTCTAGGGGGGCTCTAAGGCCTTTTCATGAGATGCCCAAAGTCAAAACTATTTGCATAAAAATACTGAATTAATTGTTAATACACTATAGAGAACAGAGTTAAGCCACATAAATAAAAGTTTTTGAGAACTTCAATAATATTTTAAGAGTATAAAAGGTATATAAAAAAAACAAAAGGATGAAGAGGTCCTAAAACTATAAAGTTTAAGAACTGTTGATCTTGCTAATCTAGTTCAACCTCATAAATTTCATATGAGAAAACCAAAGTCAAAAGTCTTTCAATGACTTATCTAGAGTGACTCAGGAAAAATGTAACTAAACCAAGATCCAAACATATTTTCTGATTATAAAACCAGAGCTCTCTCTACTACATCATAACATAGAGATATCCCTCTATGGTTTAAATAGTTCCTTTAAAAAAGAAAAAAAGAGAAAGGCTGAAAACAAGGGTGGGATTAGGGGAGAAGAAAATATTTTTCCTAGTAGATTTAGATAAAACAGATCATATGCCTATGAAATGCCTTGTCAGAAATGATTAGACCTCATCGAAGTGTGGATAATTTTTAATGCAAGGGCAATTTCTAAAATGCACAAATCTTACTATGTAAAGATTCAAACACCATTTCATCTATTTGCCTGTAAAAGTTTCATGGAACTGCATTTCAGGTACCTGTGGGATTTTCCATGTTAAGTAAAATATTTCTTTCTTATCCCTCAATGTCATCTCAAACTGTAAAAGAGACTTAGAGGAAAATAATAATAACAATCTCATTTCCTATCAACTTATATCCTTTACAGATGAAGATTGTATGATCCACCATCAGTAAGGATGGATGATCAGTCTCCTCTCTACAACAATTTCCCCTAACTAGTAATTTGATTAGTTCTTTCCTGAGTAGATTCAAATTCCTAGTTCCAAACCACCATGGTATAAAAAAAGTGAAACAATTCTTGCTGACCAGATCAGATTCCTTAAGTTCGGAATAAAATGGGATTAAATCCCATAACATTCTGACATTAATAGTTGGTATAGGATCTGCCACCTTGAAACTTTTAGTTATTGGATGACTGTTGAATGAATTTATAGATATCTAACTCATCTTTTCTCCCTTATAATATCTCTTATCTCAAGATTAGTTATGATTTTCCTTTTATCTGAACTCTCTTGTGGCACTCAGTAAACATTTCTTTATTAATCATGGTAAAAACAGAGATATATATTATTGTCAAAGATATATTCAACCGTTTGCAGAATGTTCAGTGCAGAACATACATTTTTTTGTTCATTTATTTTTATTTTTTTAATTATTTTTTTTTATTTTTAGAAAAATTTTCCATGGTTACATGATTCATGTTTTTACTTTCCCCTTCACTCCCTCAAGCTTTCCCCCTCCCCCGTTAGCTAACACCCATTTCCACTGATTTTAACATGTGTCATCAGTCAAGACTTATTTAAATATTATTGATAGTTTCATTGGTGTGGTCATTTCGGGTCTACATCCCCAATCATGTCCTCATCAACCCAAGTGTTCAATCAGGTGTTTTTCTTCTGTGTTTCCTCTCCTGTAATTTTTCCTCTGGATGTGGGTATCATTCTTTTCCATAAATCCCTCAGATTTGTCCTGGGTCATTGCATTGCTGCTAATACACTAGTCCATTACATTCGATTTTACCACAGTGTATCAGTCTCTGTGTACAATGTTCTTCTGGCTCTGCTCCTTTCACTCTGCATCAGTTCCTGGAGGTCTTTCCAGTTCACATGGAATTCCTCCAGTTTATTTTTCCTTTGAGCACAATAGTATTCCATCACCAACATATACCACAGTTTGTTCAGTCGTTCCCCAATTAAAGGGCATACCCTCCCTTTCCAGTTTTTTGCCACCACAAAGAGTGTAGCTGTAAATATTTTTGTACAAGTCTATTTATCCACGATCTCTTTGGGGTACAAACCAACAATGGCATGACTAGATCAAAGGGCAGGCATTCTTTTTATCCCTCTTTGGGCATAATTCCAAATTGCCATCCAGAATGGTTGGATCAGTTCACAGCTCCACCAGCAATGCATTAATGTCCCAATTTTGCCACATCCCCACAAACATTAATTACTCTCCCCTGCTATCATTTTAGGCAATCTGCTAGGTGTGAGGCGATACCTCAGAGTTGTTTTGATTTGCATTTTTCTAATTATTAGATTTAGAACATTTTCTCATTTGCTTATTGATACTTTTGATTTCTTTACCTGAAAAGTGCCTATTCATGTCCCTTACTCATTTATCAATCGGGGAATGGCTTGATTGTTTTATACAATTGATTTATTTCCTTGTATATTTGAGTAATTAGACATCTGTCATAATTTTTTGTTATAAAGAATTTTTTCCAGTCTGTTGTTTCCCTTCTGATTTTGGTTGCATTGTTTTTGTTTATACAAAAACTTTTTAATTTAATATATTCAAAATTATTTATTTTAAATTTTGTAATTTTTTCTAACTCTTGCTTGGTTTTAAAATCTTTCCTTTCCCAGAGATCTGACAAGTATACTATTCTGTGTTCACTTAATTTACTTTAATTTAATTTCCTTCTTTATATTCAAGTCTTTCACCCATTCTGAATTTATCTTGGTATAGGATGTGGGATGTTGATCTAAACCTAATCTCTCCCATATTGTTTTCCAATTTTTCCAACAGTTTTTGTCAAATAGTAAATTTTTGTCCCAAAAGTTGGGCTCTTTGGGTTTATCGTACACTGTTTTGCTGACATCACTTTCCCCAAGTCTATCCCACTGATTCTCCCTTCTGTCTCTTAGTCAGTACCATATTGTTTTGATGACCTCTGCTTTGTAGTATAGCTTAATATCTGGTACTGCTAGGCCACCTTACTTCATGTTTTTTTTATTATTTCCCTTGATATTCTTGATATTTTGTTCTTCCAAATAAACTTTGTTATAGTTTTTTATCTAATTTAGTAAAAAAAAATTTTTGGTAGTTTGATAGGTATGGCACTAAATAAGTAAATTAATTTGGGTAGAATGGTCATTTTTAGTATGTTAACTCCTCCTACCAATGAGCAGTCAATGTTTTTCCAGTTGTTTAGATGTAGTTTTAATTCTTTGGAAAGTGTTTTGTAGTTCGTTCATATAATTCCTGTGTTTCTTTTGGTAGATAGATTCCTAAGTATTTTATATTGCCTAGGGTGATCTTTAATGGTGTTTCTCTTTTTACTTCTTGCTGCTATGATGTGTTGCAAATATATAGAAATGCTGATGATTTGTGTGCATTTATTTTGTATCCTGCAACTTTGCTAAAGTTGTTGATTATTTCTACTAGCTTTTTAGTTGATATTCTAGTATTTTTTAAGTAGACCATCATATCATATGCAAAGAGTGATAGCTTAGTCTCCTCATTGCCTATTTTAATACCTTCAATTTCTTTTTCTTCTCTAATTGCTATTGCTAATGTTTCTAGTACAATGTTAAATAATAGAGGTGAAAATGGACATCCTTGTTTCTCACCTGATCTTATTGGAAAGGCTTCTAATTTATCTCCATTGCATATGATGCATGTTGATGATTTAAGGTATACTGTTTGTTATTTTTAGGAAAGGACCTTCTATTCCTATATTTTCTAGTGTTTTCACCCTGAATGGGTATTGTATTTTGTCAAAGGCATTTTCAGCATCTATTGAGAGAATCATGTGAATTTTGTTTGTTAGATTGTTGATATGGTCACTTATGTGGATGGTTTTCCCAATGTTGAACCATCCTTGTATTCCTGGTATAAATTCCAACTTATCATGATGGATAACCTTCTTGATCACTTGCTGGAGTATTTTTGCTAGTATTCTGTTTAAGATTTTTTGCATCTATGTTCATTAGGTAGATTGGTCTGTAGTTTTCTTTCTCTGTTTTTGATCTACCTGGCTTTGGAATCATTACCATATTTGTGTCATAAAAGGAATTTGGTAGGACTCCTTCTTTGTTATTATATCAAATAATTTGTAAGTATTGGGATTAATTGTCCTTTGAATGTTTGATAGAATTCACTTGTGAATCCATCAGGCTTTGGTGATTTTTTCTTAGGGAGTTCTTTGATTGCTTGTTCAATTTCTTTTTCTGATATTGTATTATTTAAGTATTCTATTTCTTCTACTATTAATCTAGGCAATTTATATTTTTATAAATATTCATCCATCTCACATGGATTGCTATATTTATTGCATATAATTGGGCAAAATAGTTTTTAATGATTGTCTTAATTTCCTCTTAGTCAGAGGTGAGGTCTCGCTTTTCATCTTTGATTCTGTTAATTTGGTTTTCGTCTTTCCTTTTTTTATTAGATTTACCAGTACTTTGTTTTTTTTAATCTGTTTTTTTCAAAATACCAGCTTTTAGTCTTATTTATTAATTCAATAGTTCTTTTACATTCAATTTTATTAATTTCTCCTTTGAATTTTAGGATTTCTAATTTAGTTTTCATGTGAGGGTTTTTAATTTGTTCATTTTCTAGTTTTATGAGTTGCATGCCCAATTCATTAATCTCTGCCCTCCCTAATTTGTTAATATATGCACTCAGTAATATAAATTTTCTCCTTAGAACTGATTTGGCTGCATCCCATAGCTTTGGGTAAGATGTCTCATCATTGTCTTTGACTTCAACGAAATTATTAATTGTTTCTGTGATTTGTTCTTTCACTAAATTATTTTGGAGAATCATATTATTTAATTTCCAATTAGTTTTTGGTTTGCTTCTCCATGTATTCTTACTAATAACTATTTTTATTGCATTATGATCTGAGAAGGTTACATTTATTATTTCTGCTTTTTTGCATTTGTTTGCCATGTTTCTAAGCCCTATTACATGGTCTATCTTTGTGAATGTTCCATATGCTGCTGAAGAGAAGGTGTATTCCTTTTTGTCTCTATTTATTTTTCTCCATATATCTATTAACTCTAATTTTTCTAGGGTTTCATTCACCTCTTTTATCTCTTTCTTATTTTTTTTTTTGGTTTGATTTATCTAGATCTGATAGGGGAAGGTTGAATCCCCCCACTAGTATGGTTTTGCTATCTGTTTTATCCTTGTGTTCCACTAGCTTCTCCTTTAGAAATTTGAAGCTATACTGTTTGGTACATACATATTGAGTATTGATATTTCTTCATTGTTTATACTGACTTTTATTAGGATGTAGTTACCTTCCCTATCTCTTTTAACCTTATCTATTTTTACTTTGGCTCTGTCAGAGATCATGATAGCCACCCCTGCCTTCTTTTTGTCATTTGAAGTCCAATAGGTTTTGCTCCATCCTCTCATTTTCACTCTATGTATGTCTGTCTGTCTCATGTGTGTTTCTTGTAGACAACATATGGTAGGATTTTGGTTTCTAATCCACTCTGCTATTTGCTTCCATTTTATAGGTGAGTTCATCCCATTCACATTCAGAGTTATAATTATCAACTATGCATTCCCATACATTTTGATTCTCTCTCCTAGTCCTGTCCTTTCTTCTTTCACTGTTTCCTTCTATACCAGTGTTTTGTTTTTAATCAGTTTCTATAATCCCCTCATTTGTTGTACTTCCCTTTCTCCCCTCTCTCTTCTTATTCCCCTCTAATTGTTCTTTAAAGCTACACGGTGCTCCCCCCAAGCCATCTCCCTCCCTAGTATTGCTTCCTTCCCCACCAGTCCATTTGTTACCCTTCTACTTCTCTATAGAGTGTGAATCAATTCTCTGCCCCAATGGATCTGATTGTTCTTCTCTCTTTAATTGATTTCAATGCACTTAAGTATTGAATATTTCCTCTCTCTAACCTCTTTACCCTTACAGTTTTTTTTGTTGTTTTTATTTTTCCCTGTTGGTCCCATGTGCTTCTTTATGGAATATAAATTTATTCCTTTTTGTTTGATTTCCTATTTTTCTTATTATTATCTTCTCCCCTCCCCTGTTTTGTATATATTTATACCTACCTACCTACCTATATACATACATATATATACATATATATATGTACATATATATATTTATATCACTTGACATTTCATCCTATATAGTTTGTCCCTGTTCCCTCTATGTAAACTTCTTCTAGTTACCCTGTCGTTAATAA
>NC_058131.1:494302482-494446373 GCF_016433145.1 Gracilinanus agilis
CAAGGTATTTCTGCCTAGGTACTCTGCTTCAAACTCTGGGAGAAGAGAGCCATTCTATCCAGAGTGTATGATTCCAGAGGTTCAATTTGCATTTCTGGTACAATGAGGGGAGGAGAGGAAAATCCCTCTGGAAACCATGTAATATTTCCAAATATTTTCCCCCTGAGGGTGCAGGAAGGAACTGTTGCCTGGTCAGCACAGCAATACTTTCTTCTTTAAATTTAATAGAAATATATATATATATATATATATATATATATATAATGATACACAAGATATCCTATCCTCATAAATTTTTATCTTGCTCTATCCCTTAAAATGTGTTGCTTCCCAAGCTACATGCCCACAATTTATAAGTAATAACTTAAAAAAAAACTTTTAGAGATTACCATATAGGCCTGTTGACGATATATTTTTGTTCTCTATTTTTCTCCTGTCTTGTAGGTCCATCTAGGTAAAGCTGAAGAATATAAGCCTAGTACTGAGCATTCCTCAGGCAATTGCTATGAGACAATCCCTCAGTCCTCTCCTCAAATGTCTTACAGAACTGAATTCTCAGTTGAGTTAGAGCAAGTAACTTTCTCTTCCCTCCTTCCTGCCTATGAGAGAAGACAAAATGCTTTCCCAGAGTGTTTGCATTTCCTAATGCTTTTTCTGAAATTGGCAATCTACCTACAATCCTGTTTGCTGACTCTTGATATCTTGTCATGCAAGGTTCTTTGAGTGTTGATAAGAGGACAGAAAAAGTACATTTTCCTGTTACTTATGTTATCCCAGGCATGTCCTTGTTCTATTTATGTTAGATTTTTGTTTCTTCCAGGGCTAAACAACATGTATATAAATGTGTATAAATGAAGGTTGGCCTCTCTATTAAAGAATATGATCATGCTGGTGAAATTCCATTTTACTCTGAAGTTTATGGGGAAAAATTATAGTTCCCAACTTCCTCTATGTCAGAAGTTCTTAAATTTTTGTATTTGTATTTGAAGCTATGAAAGCTAGTGATGGTGAACCTTTTAGAGACAGAGTCCAAGCACCATGCCCCACCCACAGACCAAGTACTTCACCCCCACCTCTCCACCTCACCACCTGGGACCCCCCTTCCCCGAAAAAGGGGAGAAAGGAAGCTTTTTGGGCTTCTGGGCAGAGGGGCAGGTGATGAGAATTACATGTGGAGAGGGGAAGAAGAGTGGACTGAGCTATCTACTCCCCTCCAGCTATGTGCCATGATATAAGCTTTGCTCCCCTCAAACCTAGTTCTTCTCCAACCCACCATAGGAACCACCTTCAGCACAGACTCAACAGGCTGCCTGAGCTGCACCCTCACACAGCATGTGAGCCCCCTTCTGCCCCCAAGCACCTTACTCCAGACAGAGAAGGAGGAAATGTTTCCATTGGGCTGCTGGGCAGAGGGGCGGGTGAAGTGAGGAATGTCCTTAGGCATGTGGAGAAGAAGAGGGGAACAACTCTGTCCCTAGTCACTCTGGATTTCAGGTGTGTCCATATAGAGGGCTTTGTGTGCCCTTTTTGGCATGTATGCCATAGGCTCACCATCATGTCTCTAGGCAATTCATACAAACTTTGTGTTGTGAATAAAGTGCTAGCTTTTTTAGTAGATGAGTTTCCTTTGTTTCTTTATATTAATAAAATCTTAGGCCTAGTCTCAGTTCTTCTCCTTTTCTACCTCAATAATAGGTATGTCCAAAAAATAAATTGCAGTGATTAATGGTTAATAAAACATGAGAGCCAATATTTGGGGAAAGGAGTAAAAATTATACTCATATATGTATAAACATATACAAATATACAAATACATATATATGTAAGTGTGTGGGTGTGTGGGTGTGGACATGGGTATGGGTGTTGGTATGGATATGTGCATACATATACACATATATGAAAGAATATGAAATATGAATTATATGTATCAAATAATCAATAATCTTCTATGAGAAGAGTATTTTAGATAATATATCTTGCTAGGAACTGGGAATAAAAATACAAAAAAAATGAGATAACATTTATTTGCAAAAAGCTTTTATCTAGGGACAGCTGGGTAGCTCAGTGGATTAAGAGCCAGGCCTAGAAATGAGGGGTCTTAGGTTCAATTATGGCCTCAGACACTTTCCAACTGTGAGATCCTGGGCAAGTCACTTAATCCCCATTGCATAGCCCTTGCCATTCTTCTGTCTTGGAACCAATATATGGTATTGATTCTAATAAAAAGTAAGGTTTTTTTTAAAGCTTTCATCTTAAGCAGAGAGATAAAAAACAAATAAATTTATGTAGGAAAATGTTTTTAATATGCAAAAAAATCGATTACTATTCCAAAAGGTATTTTGTGAGGCTGGGCACTAGACTGGGAAAAGTTACTAGTAGAACTTGGTGTTCGAGCTAAAAGCTTTAAGAAAGAGATAGACTCTTTAAGGGATGTTTGAGGAAGGAGTGCATTTCAGGCATAGGGAATGATCAGTGTTATTGTTTATGAAAAATTTGACCTTTTCAGAATCAGTGTTCTCTGCCTTAATGTCTAAGAGCGAAAGTATGGAAACAAGTAATAAAGTGTTGTGATTTTTAAAATAGTAAAACTCTATATCAAAAATTTACATGATTCAATCCTTTAAATTCAGTCTTTCAAATGTGTAATTGCAGTTCAAAATATCTACTAGAACTGTTTTAAAACCTCCTTAGTATTCTATTTAAAGGTTGCTAATATCTTCCTTTTACTTGATAGGTTGACTGAATCATCAGTATATTATTACTCCAACCCCTTTCCCCATCTCTCACAGGATAAAATTAAGTTATAGGCCATAGATTAGTTTGAAATTATCAGCAAAAATATTTTATCTTACAAAACACATTTTAATCCTCAAAATTAAAGTAAGAGAAAGTATAATTTATGTTAACATTACTATTAACACATGATGATGGAAGACTTTTGGATTTATAGCATAATTTTTGAAAGTTATTAAATATATAAATTTTGAACTCAGATTTCATAAAAAATCTTTTTAAAGTTTTCAGCTCAATATTCCTTCTTTTTCTATATGTTTGACTTTGATATTCCTTTTGCATATAGAATAATGCATCTTTTTGGTTATACAATCTTTTTTTTAAAGGTACAATTAGTTAACAAGAATTTATTAAAATCAATAATGTATCAGACATTAAATTTGTTAGAAAACAAATATATAAGATGTGAGTTTCTTTGAAAACAGGGAATCTTATTTTTTCAAATTTGTATTACCAGTGCTTTGTAAAAAGTAAATGTTTAATAAATGCTTTATTCGTGTTTTCATTCAAGTACAAATAAATACAGCAACACATACTTGAAAGGTTTATTTACTAATGAGAAAAGCTTGAAGAGGTTAAAATAGGATATGATCTGACTCAGAATAGATGAGAATGTGATAATAAATAATAAAAAGGATAAATCTTTGTCTCCATATGATGTTTGAATCGAAAGGATAAGAAAATCATTTGTTCATGACTGACTAAAATTCAAAATAAGTGAGGAGATTGTCAGAGAACATCCAATGCTCCTCAGTGATTTCAAATGATCAAGCTTACACTCCATTTATTGAAAAAAAACTGATGGATGTCATTACCAGTTAATGTTAATAATCACTGAAGGAAATAATGGAGCACAACAGGTACCACAGAGTTGCAGTTAGACAAATGTACCAATTGTCAAAGAAAGAGTGGAGTAGAGGGTATTAACACCATAGATGATGCAACTTGACTTGGATTCCTGGCGTATTTATAGCATATATATAAAATGAATGATGATAATTTAAGAAGGAATTCATTACTAAGAGCAAAAAATAACTTAAGAAAGATTGCAACCAGGACTATTCAACTTCTTTTTTATTTAGTCAAGGTATACATAATGATTAAATTAAAGAAAAAATGTGTACAATTAGAAAGTCTGGATTTTGGCAAAACAAATCACAAAATCTTTCATGTTTTCCTGGTAAAAAATATGGAGAGAGGTGAGCTAGATGAGTGTGTATTTAGGTGGAATGGATAGTATTAAGTGACCAAATGCTAAGAGTTGTAATTGATTATAAGTTTGTTAAATTGGAGAAGAGTCAGTGAATTTTCAGGGATAATTTCTTGGTTCTATGTCATCATACATTTTTGTTAATTACTCGGCTAAAGGCATAGATAACGTTTATCCTATGTTCAATATAACCAAAAACTTGATGGGAATAATTTTCATTTTATATGACAGTCAAGATCTTTTTGGGGTTGAAGATGAAATGTAATGGGAATGAATGTAAAATCCTATTCTGGATTTTAGAAATCAATAACAACATCATAGGGCAGAGGAAGAATGATAAGCAACAATTTATATTTAAAAGGACTGGACTTTCAGTAGATCCCAAGGTCATTCTAAGTTAGCCAGATGATTTGTGAAATATAATTGACACTATTTGGACTTATATAGAGTCAATTATATTTCACAAATCATGTGTTCAGTATGAGAGAGGTGATGAAATCTATTGCACTTTACCTTGATCAGAATGCATATGGAATGCTGCATTTAATTATGAGTATCACATTTTAGAAAGGGTATTGATACATTTAAATATGTCTAAATGAGTGTGATCAAGATGTTGAGAGAAGATCATGCCATAGAACTTGCAAGTATTTTTTGGCAGAGAAAGAAACCAGAAATATCAATAATGCATAGAATATTCATAGAGGTATATTGATGCCCATTATAGCAGGTTTGTGGGTGAAAGTCTCAACAAAGAGATCACTCCAAAAGAGGCATGTAAGGCATCCCTAGGATGGCAGATTGTTGGCATGGTGGATGAGTAAAAGACCTAGAATCAGAATGACCTGAGTTCAAATCCAAATTTAGATACTAACTGTGTGACCCTGAGCAAGTCACTTAATCCTTTTTACCTCCATTTCCTCATCCATAAAGTGACCTGGAGAAGGAAATGGCAAATCTCTCCTGTATCTTTGCTAAGAAAACCCCAAATGGGATCACAAAGAGTCTAACTTGAGTGAAAATGACTAAACAACAGCAAAAAAAGGATATACTATATCACAAAATAGTGTGTTTTCATCACTAGAGTGGAGGCTGAATGGCTAATTGTTGAATAATAGAAGTGTAATTGAAGAGATTTTTTTACGTGTTTAGATAGGCAGTTCTAAACAATATCTAAGGTGCTTCCAACTCTGAGATTATTTTTTTTTCTCTCTCTATGATTTGCTCCCTCTCCATCATATCCATATGTAGTGTGATTTCCTAGGTACCTTGAAGAATTAGCTTTCTCCCTCCTTATTTCCCTAATTCATAACTACTATCAATTTTGCAAAGGTGTAGAAGGCTTGGAGAGCATCAGTAATACCTCAGGTTTCAAAGTCTCAGCCACTTTCCTCAGGAATACATTTGTTGTCTTGATCTATATTCATTCTCTCCACTTTCTAGTCAATCTGAATTGCCATAAGTCACATGAATACATCTTAAGTTTTCACTCCTTCCAGCCTTTGCTTAAATTAAAAAAAAAGTCTGAACAACTATATCTAAAATATCCTGCCTCTCCATTTTCACCTTACCAACTCTATTATATTTTGTTTTGAGCCCAAATCAAGTATTACTTTCTCTATGAATCTTTCTCTCTGCCCCTCTTGATAATGGCCTTTTACTCTTTTAGCTTTTACTGCTTTAGCTTTGTTTCATAATTCCTTGCTATATTTATTATTCACTGGTATATAGTATAAATATTTGTCAATATGTATCATTCCTCTAATATATTGTAAACTCTATTAGGATATTATCTTCTCTTTTTTATAAACTTTGTTTCCCATAAAGCTCCAGCACTGTTTACGTTAGCCTACCTTTTTAGACTTATACCTACAGTCTTCTCCATCATGTACTCTATAATACAGCCAAATAGGCTTTCCCACTGCTTCTCACACATACTCCATTTTTCATCCTGATGTCTTTGTACAAGCTTTCTTGAAGGCCTGGAACATTGAACATCTTTACATATGTCTTAGAATTGTTAGCTTCCTTTAAGGCTTACCTCAAAGACTACCTTCTTCCGTGACCATATTCTCATCCCTCTAGTTTCAAGTGTATTTCTCCTAAAATTATATTGTATATTATTCTTTAAATTCACAGCAATATTTCTCCTGTGATTTTGATGCTTGAGGATTATGCCTTTGTTTTCCTTAGTACTGAAGATACTGCTCTATGAGATTAAATTTAGGTTAGTACCAAATGGAAGGAGAGGGATCAGATAAAGAAGATTCTAAAAGGTTGCAGTAGGTTTGAAAATTGAAAACAGTTGAATTCTAGCAAAGACAGGATGAGGTAAAGAAATGTAAACAAATAATTTTAAAAAATAGAAATATTAATTATAAATTGCCATAAAGTGCTTCAAATGATTGGTGAAAATAAAATATTATTTTAAATGAATCTGATATTGAATATACCTACACACTGAAAAAGCTGATAAATGAAGAAAAAATCAATTTTGGAAAGGCTTCAGAAAAAGTCATGCTGATACTCTGTGGGTGAAGCTGTGAATTTCTCTAACCATCCTAAAAAATAATTTGGAAGTATGTGAGGAAAGTCACTAAGCAATTCATATATATTTTACTTTACATATACCCAAAGGAGAGTAAAATTATTGGAAAGCTCAAATATATTCAAATGTCCATAGCAATTCTTGTTATGGTAGCAAATACTTGTAGTAAAACAATGTTCATTGATTAGGACTGTGATGGCAAACCTATGCCATGCATGCCAAACATGGCATGCAGAAACCTCTCTCGGGGCACATGCATCATTGCCTGCAAGAGTTAGTTACTTAGAAAGGCAGAGGGACTTGGGTGGACCTGCTCCCTTTCTCCTCTCCACCACACCTCCCTGGTTCTCTGCCCAGTAGCCCAATGGAAGCACTTCATCCCCTGAATAGAGCCACTCCCTCCCTTTCTCCCACTCCTGATTGGGTGTCTGGTGTAAGGCAAGTGAGGAACACTTGGTCTCTGGAGGGGCATGGCACAGCATGAGGTGTCCAAAAATTTCAAAAAAATTCAGCATCACTGGATTAGGGAATGGGATATTTTCAAGTCAAAGGCAGAATTCAGAAAAATGTGGGACTAGGATGTACTGATATATAGCAAAAAAATTAGAACCCAAAGAACAATATATACATATCTACACTGTTGCAAAGAAAAACATTAAAAAGATAGGTAAATTCAGGTTAAATACAACAACCTAGAGAGGTGAGGGACTCTACTTATATAATGTTGCATATGGTACCTGTTATAGTAATTTTTTCAATTTTGCTAAAATATTTTTCTTTGTTTCAAAAAAAAGTAATGTTAAGGAAAAGGTAAGAGTGGGTTAGAGACATATTGAGGGTTATATCGTAATATAAACAGCAAAAAGAATCAATAAAACTTTAAAAATAGATTTTTTTAAAGAGAATGAAAGCAGTTCATGTGGCCACCTGGCCACCAGATGAGGTAACTATAGGGGTTGAAGGAAGAATAGGGAAAAGACTTTTGGATGTCATTTGTTTGTAAGGATTATAGTCACTGTCTTGAGCCCTCCAAGGAAGTTTAATTATTAATATATGAAGAGGACTACACTTAAATAGAGATTTCTCTATTATGATATACCACAATATAAACCTTAATACAAGAAAATGGACACAAATTGTTGCCTGTGTATATGTTTCTTCTGCATATATGTCTATTTGGATAATAAGCAGTCATGCAGTGTTTTATTATATAAATATAAAATAAAAATACTATGTCATATGATTCTCTAGAGATGAACCTTCTTTTAAAAGGTCAGGCTTATAATTTAAAGATTTAATATTTATTGTTTCAGTCTTAGAAGAAATCAAAAATATATTTGACCATTGTAACCTTTTTTTAAAAATGTCTGTTCTCTATTTTTTAAAAGAGTGATTTACTAGTACTTTGAAACACAGACGACCACAACAAGAACAACATTTCTCCTTCATTAAGGACTTTTGGATACACACAATCACAATATTAAAATAATACAATTAATAAAGTCTGCTTTGATACACTGTGATTTTTTTTGGTTCCTAACAACTCTAAGGGCTGTTATAAACACCTCCTTTATGGTGTACTCTCCTCTGCATCCCATAAATGTCAAAAATCTTAGGAATAGTATGAAAGTGAGGGCATTTTCTAATAAATAATGCTCTAGGTCAGGTATTTTTCTGGTCCATTGGTCTAAAGTTCTGGGGAAGAAAAGAAGTTTAATGGGACTATGTTCTTTTAACCATTCATAAAGGCACGCAATAAATTCACAGTAATTATGCTTTAGGGAACTGTAAAGAAACACTTTGGTCTGTGGTTCTACAGAATTGCCACTGCAATACCAGCTCTGTTTGGAGACTTAGGCAGCTATAGAATCTTTCCTAAGATAGATCACCATGTTCTCCCTCCCAGGGTTATGCCACTAAGGACAGTGTAACCTGACAAGGAGTCTGCTTTGCTAAATTAAAGAAAGAACACAGAGGTCTGATATTATTTTATTTCATGTTAATGTTCATTATCTCTCTTCATATACTATGGTTCAATATCCCAAGAGTCTGAAATTTGCTTATAGAAAATCACTTGCCTTTTCAGGGAGACCAGTACAAAAGACCATTATCAATAAATTAATCAATAAGTATCTTATTCAATACTTTCCTTAGCTTCAGCAGATAGGTATGCAGTATGAAAAATACAAAATCAATGTCTAGGGTTCCTCCTCACCTTTTGAAACACAGCTTCTATAGATAAATCCAAGTTCCAGCTAAAGAAATTAGAAATGTAATGTAATCTACTCTTGATGACATTTGTTGGCTGTGAGTATGAGTGTGTGCATGTAGTGTTTCTTGGGGGGGAGTGTTAGTGGCAGAGTGTCTAGGTAGATATATTGAGGCACAGATAACTTGTTAAATCTTTACATCTGCATAGAGAATGCATCTTCCTAGTCCAATCACTGATCAGATGGTGTGAAATAAGGAAGAGATAGGTGCCCTTGGCAGGATTAGTTGGAATATATTCCATACTGCTTGTAATGAAACATAAATTTCTTTTTTTTCCTATTTCTTTTTTTAAAATTTAGAATATTTTCCATGGTTTTATGATTTATGATTCCCCTCTCTTCCTCTCCCCATTCCCAGAGCTGACAAGTAATTCCACTGGGTTATACATGCATTGTTGTTCAAAACCTATTTCCATGTTATTCATATTTGCAGTAGAGTGATCATCAAAACCCTTATCATATCCCCATTGAATTGTGTGATTGATCATATGTTTTTCTTCTGTATTTCTGTTACCACAGTTCTTTCTATGGATGTGTAGAGCATTCTTTCTCATAAGTTCCTCTGGATTGTCCTGTGTCATTGCATTGCGGCTGGTAGAAAAGTCTATTACATTCGATTGTGCCATAATGCATCAGGCTCTGTGTATAATGTTCTCCTGGTTCTGCTCCTTTCTCTCTGCATCAATTCCTGGAGTTCTTTCCAGTTCACTTGGAATTCCTCCAGTTCATTATCCCATTCAGCACAATAATATTCCATCACCACCAGATACCACAATTTTTTCAGCTATTCCACATTCAATGGATACCCCTTCATTTTTCATTTTTTGCCACCACAAAGAGCATGGCTATGAATATTTTTGTGCAAGTCTTTTTCCTTATTATCTCTTTGGGTATCAAGCATTAATTTTTTGTGATATGGTCTGTAAGTACTATATGAGATTAAGAGAAAAGGGAGACCAGGAAGGCCTGGAATAATAGTAATAATTTTTGATATGGTACATAAAAATATATATGTCTTCATGTATGTACATGTGTATGCATATGTATGAATCTGATTACTCTTTATGTTTTGTGCCAGAGTTTGTGCTAGAACCAGCTCCAGCCTGTCTCTAGAGCCTACTGCTAAATTTTCCTTGTGAAAATTTTGGAAATTGACAAGTGATACAAATACATATATACATTTATATTTGCATCTCTCTCTGTGTAAATGTGTATTGCATAGTAATAATAATACCTAAGATATATACCTAACAGTTGTGACAAACTAAAGATAGGTATATACATATATAGTGAATACACACATACACACATATACATACAGATACACACATGCATATTACATTATTAGAATCTCAAAACTCCATAAGGTTTATATTAAAAATAGTATTATTTCTATTTTAAAGATTATGAAAGGAAGTTTAGTAAAATTAAATTACTTGTCCATCCATAGTGACACAGTTAGTTACTATTAAAATCTGTAGTTAATTACAAACTTTTCTAACCCTAGGTCCAAAATTTTATCCATTATGCCACACTGCTTTATTAGTTATAGAAGACTTTATGAAGAAAGTTCTACTTTAATTATCAAATTTCTTGGTCTAATTTTCATTCACATAATTTCACTAACTTTCTGGATTGTATACCCAATAATGATGGTAGCATTTAATTTCCTTCTACTCTAGGAAAGAGGTGAAGTTTTTGAGTATTTTTCATATTCTATTTCACCAAATACATTCTGAGGAACTAAAATATTTTGTATAGTGCATAATTAAACTGAATCTTATTGCTCTCTATGGTTTTTCACAAGGTTATGCTGGAGGCATCTTCAACCAGTTCCTAAGAGCCAATTCCTAAATTTTCAATATAAACATTTACACCTTGGGAACCTGCAAATGCTATGAACTAGGGCTTGAATTATTGTTTTGTTAATTGACTCTAGACTTGAGAAAGTGATAGAGAAAAATATTAACAATAGAGATAAAACTTAAGAGTTCATATATTTTTTGAAAAGTTTATATTTTATTTTTGAGAACCAATTGTTTTTATATTTACTAATGAATCTCTTTTTGTGCCTTATGAGAATCAATGGTAAGAATTCAGAATGTTTAGCTTGGAGAAGTTAAATATGAGAGTATTGAGATCATAAGAGTTGCTTTCCAGGGTTACTACATAAAATAAGAATTATTCTCCTTGGACCTAAAGGGCAGAACTAGGAGTAATTGGCAAAAAAAGTTTGAAAGGGGAAACAATCTGTCAATCAAAATGCATTTATTATGCATTAATTTTGTTCCGAGTACTATGTTAAGGACTAGGGTGCATTTATAACACAGGAAATAATTATAAAAAGTTATATTGGAATTTAGGCTTTATTTTAAGGAAAAATATTGTAAGAAAAGAAGTATTGGTTGAATTGGGAGGTAGTGGATTCCCTATTATTGGAAGCCCTCAAATAGAGGCTGTTTATAGAAAAAAATTATTTTATCAATTACCATTGGATTAGATTGCAAGTAAGGTCCCTTTCCATTCCAAAATTATCTGCTTGTTAAAATTTGGATAACCAACAATTTTCTGAGGACCAAAACTTCTTAGAAAAACGAAAGAACTACTACCTTTGTACCCGGATTTATTCAGCACAGAATACTTCCTGAAAACTGGGATTAAAATGACTAGAAGACAAATGAACCTAATTCATATTACATTTAGGGTGGGACAGGGGTGGTCTGTACTGGATTAATTAGGAAAGTATGACTTTAGTGTGGCTTACATTCTTCTGTTCTCATAGTATTGTTAAACTCCATTTTCAGTATTGCTGCAAAATGAATGCTTTTTGTTTATAGCATTACAAACATTTCTGTGTAAAGCCATCAGAGAACCCTAAATTAGCTCCAGTGGTCTACAGCAGGGTTTCCTAACCTGGGGTCCAGGAACTCCCAGTGAGTCCATGCATAAATTTCTGGGGGTCCATGAACTTGGGAGAAAAATACATATTTATTTTCAGTAACTTCTAAACTGAAATTTATCATTCATTAAATGACAAATGTAGGTAACAAACCATTATTCTGAAAAGGAATTCATATTCAATCAGGTTTCACCACACTGAAAATGAGGTCCATGATTAAAAAAAAAGTTTAAGAGACCCTCATGTAGAGAACACCCATATTATCTGTCTTCTCAAACAGACAGATCAAATAAATTAAAACACAAACACTAATTGGTGGTATCCAGTTCATTGTACCCTACGTCCACAATTTGAATCATGGTAATTTTTTTGAAAATTTTTGAGACCTATAGAAAAAAAAATTACTTTTTAATTTTTTTGTTGTTTTTCACTGGGTGCAAGAAGCATCTGGAGCCAGTTACATTTTATTTATGTTCTATGACTAAAAATGGCTTAAATGAAAAGTATTTCAAAATTTATTTAAGGAAAAATAAAACTGGCCCTAGACTTGCATGCCAGGTTTTAGCCCAGAGCAAATTGTCGTGCCTAAGTCCTAAGTGGAATGGAAACACTGACAGACTTTTCTATTCTGGTGCTGTTATAATGATAACAGGTAAATACAATAGTTTCAGCTAATGGTAGGTAACACTTTCCAGGTTTTGTTATTGCAAAACCCTCATGACAAACACAGAAAAGCTTTGTGAAGCTTCCCCAAAAGTGTGTTTGCAGGATTAAAAACCTAACATTGAGCCAATGTTCCAATTCAATATCAGATGAATTATTTTTGTTTGCTTTTATTGTGTTGGGTTTCTCTTTGCAAACATCTATATCTGATGTGAGATTTCTCTAATCATAAAAAGCCCTGCAGAAATGCTGACTAAAAACAGTATCAGTGCATAGAAATGTCTTCTCTATAATTCCTCATTCCATTTTTTCTTCCAATTTGTTTTACACATTATCTTTACTTATACAAAGAGTAAATTTAAGGAAGATATTGAAGCACTCTTCCCATTGTCTATCCCTCATCCCCTTGGTATATCCATTTCTTATAGGAGTACCCCAATTTCTATCATTCATTCAGTAGTCTAAATATCCAATTTGCTGGAAAAATGTAAATATGTGTATTTGTAACATTTTTGTTTGGGGTGGGGTGAGAAGAAATTAGAATAGGAAGAATCTAAAAGGCCACAACAATCTACAAAACAATAGATCCTTAACCAAGAACATATGCTACTATAGACAATGTGCAAGGCATTAAAAAGGAGGTGGTGGGGGAGGCTCAGTTAGGACATTGGGTATTGTGTTACAATGGAGGGAAATAATATAGATTTTCCTTCAAGAGCTTTCTTAGAGAAAGGAAGGAGGGAGTTGTTCCTTGAATAAATGTTAACATTACTAGTTGTATGTGTGTCTGTGGGAGTATGTGCCCTGTATACATTAAAACACATTGTAAAACATTCACATTTGGATCTTCCAGTTGTCTACCAGATTCAGTGCAGTACCAGATTCAGCAACTTAAATTACTTAAAAAAAATGAAATGGCACATCAAAGATTAATAGGGTAACAACATAACATTCTTTAAAGTGAATTGATTCTTATTTAGTGAATAAAAAAATAGATATTGATACCTTTCTTTTCTTGCTTAGTGACTAAGAGGACACATATTCCTTGTCTTTCCACCTAGCCTAAGGGAAATCATTGAAATTTTCATCCTAGCAGAGATATGCAACCACAGGCAGGAAATAATTAGAATAATTAGAGTGGTCAAGAGTGAGAGTGAGATTTATCTGATGGATAGCCCATATGCACCACTTGTGTTTATACAGTGCTAAAGAAAAAAGATGCCCACAGCTTATTGAATGGATCCCATTTTTAGGAATGATCAGAGGATAGGAAAAAAGAGTCATGGGATTAGAAATTATAGTAACATGACTTTAGCCTAGGTAAGGAGGGATCTTTTAGGCTAGGTAGGGATTTTTGAAGTTATATAGTCCAACTTTCTTTTTCTAATGAATAGGAAACTGAAATGAGGAAGGGTTAAGAGACATGGGAAAGGTTCTGAAAGATAGTAAAATTCTAGGTCCTCTGGTTTTAAATCTAGGACTATACTATGCACAGGAGAAGAGATTATTTATAGATTACTACACTACACCTTTGGAAGGAGCTCCAGCATCAGTTAAACTACAAAATCATTGAATTATCAAAGTTTAATTAAATGAGCAGAATTTAAAAGTGTTTATGCTACTGAATTCTGGCTTGATGATTCTTCTTCTGTGTGCTAACATAAGGTATGAGGAAGGCCAGGTAGGAAGTAGAATGAAAAAAGAAGACTAAACCATTAAAACTTGTAATCACACATTAAGAGTAGTCAGGTGACCCCTAGACCAAAAATGCTGGTAATAGCAGGAACAATATTCTTCCTCCATTAATCCTATCTCTAGTCTAGCTGTTGCTGCCATTGGTCAGATTAGTAATCCTTGTAGAGTAATGGTACTGTTATTGCTCACCCCCTTCCCCACTACCAAAAAACCTTCCACCTACTGATGCACCAGAATAGTGGTTCTGACCAGATAATGACTAAGAAAAAAACCAAACAAACCTCTTTATGAGTGAAGTGGGTCAAACCATTATGTTGTTGAGGTGGACAATGTCAATGTAGTTTTAAGAGCTTTTAGCTACTTCCCACCACTGTTGCCACTGTGACCACTAGCCCTTCCTGCAACCTACCATGATGTTATCATCCTTTGGAACAAATACTATGGAGATGCTACATCTACTTAGTACTGAGAAAAGAAATTTCTCATCATCTAAATCCTTGGGATTATCAAAGGGTTAGTATGAGAAAAGGATTTATCAAAGAAAATAGTACTAAAATGTATTTGCCCACTAGCCTTATCTATCTTACAAAACACCTAGCCAAAACAGATTCTTTGCTATCCAGACATCCAGGCTTTATACAATCAGTTGTGCCTCTACAAACTAGGAAATACTGGATCATTCTGTGTGCTCTGCTATTGACTTCTTGCATACCTAATGTTTCTTCCAATGATTATGTGAGGTCAATGACAGAAATAATTTTTTGTTTGTATTCCATGAATAGTGTTTTGCATACATTAAGTGCTTAAAAGATACTTTTACATTAATCTACTCACTGTGGAACTAGGTAAAAAGAACTAAATTTCATAAGGTTCCTCTTTCCTCAGCTCTTTTCTCTTCCTCACTTAACTTCTCAGACTGTTATTTATTAATTTTCCAGCATTTAATGGTTCACCTTTTGCTAGGGACATAGGTGATTTAGGTATATGCTTTCTTTTTCCCCATGAAGTGACTGAAATTTTTAAACATCTGTTGTCTGGGTTCTAGCAACAGAGTTCACTTAATACATATAAATAAAAGCACTGATCAAAATGGAGCTTGGCTCAGTATTTCAAAGCAAGATAAATTAGTGGGAAATAGAACTTGGAATGAAGAAAGGAAAAAGGAATGGAAGCTTTTCGTATAGTTCATGCCTTATCTTCCGTGCAAAGGCTTAATCAAATCAGTATCTTAAAACAAACATGTTGAAAACAATCTAAACCAAAAGATGTATTTTGTGGCCCCCTTCATTTTTACCTATAGAGTGAACTGTTGCACAAGTCTCTGAATTTTGGAAGCAGAAAGTCTTTGCTTCTTCAAGATGATAAATAGTCTAAGATCATTTCCAAATCTAAATTCTATAATCTTAGACATTTTGAAATTGTCACCATATGTTTCAAAAACAATACAAGCACCTTTTAGAAATATGTGAGGTTATCAATAAAAAAATACTGAAATATATTCATAAGTACTAAAGTACCAGTTCCAACTAATAGGGCCAAAACATATTTGTTGTTTGCTTTTTAAACCACTTCATTCTTCAATTATATTTTACTAGATCTTAAAGTCACCTGAAAATGTCAAGCCTCTGCATTTTGGGGGATCCAAGTGAGAAGCTAACTATTGGAGATGAAGTTATTTTCAGATGTTACCATAAGAACAGAATCATGAATCAAAGGATCTAAGATTTGAGTTTTTTTTAATCTTTCCTGCCTTTTAAAGACTCCCTTTTTGCTGTTGGGAATTTATATTGTCTTTAAGACAATTGAGCAGAATTGCCATTATAAGAAATGCCTGATAGGGATGTCCTATATTCTAGCTGAATTTAATTTGTCAGTAAAACATACATGAGACTGCAATAATGCACACTTTTTAAAAGCTTTGTAAATATGGAATCTTTTTCATGTATGTGTATATATACCACATTCCCAAATCATTTGGGAGTATCCAATTGATCCATTTGCTTAATAAACTATAGGGACTTAAAATGTAGAATAGCATACTTTGAGAGTTGGGGAAAAAATCTCCATGAATATGTGACTCATTAGTCCAGTGATGGCAAGTCTTTGGCACTGGTGCTAAAGATGGTACACAGAATGCTCTGTGTGGGCACACAGGCCAATTTCATCCCTACCCCCCTGAGTTCATTACTAGGAAGGCAGAGGGATTCTGGCAGAGCTATCTCCCTCCCCTTCTCCATCATGGCTAGTGACATTTTTTTACATCATCCTCCCCTATGCCCAGCAGCCCAATGGGAGCATACAACATTGTAAGGTGGGAGGCTCACAAGTGGCAGAGCTGGAGAGAAGCAGAGCACTTGGGTCATTCCCCTCCCTCTCTCCACATGCACCTCTCATCAATTGTCCCTCTGCCCAGCAGCCCAATGGGAGTGCTTCCTCCCTCCCCTACCTAGAGTAAGGGAGGTGTGGGACATGGCATTCTGTCTAGGAGGTGGTGTGGGGGTGGGGCCTGGCACTCCATCTCTGAAAAGTTCACCATCACTGCTCTAGACTAATGGTAGACTAAAATGGGCAGCTGGGTGACAGAGTAGATAGAATGCTGAGTATGGAGTTAGAAATATTCATCTTCTTCAGTTCGAAATTGGTTTCAGACACTTAGTAGCTATGTTACCCTGGATAAGTCACTTAACATTGTTTATCTCAGTTTCCTCATCTGTAAACTGAGTTGGAGAAAGAAATGGAAAACCACTCTAATATCTTTGCCAACAAAACCCAAAATGAGGACATGGAGAGTCAGACACTACTGAAATGATTAAATAACAACAGTCCAATGGTATCAAAATTAAATAGAAAAGTATCCCAATAGACAGTTATAAATTAACACTATCTCTGTTTATTATATTTTTATTTATTTTATCAGACATTTCCCAATTACATTTTTATCTGTTCTGGCCTTACTTGGGAATTTTGCAGGTACACAGGTGGCCAGCAACCTCTGAGTTGGACACCTCTGTAAATAATGTCAAAGATTTTTAGTATTTTGTTCAAGGTTACAAAGCTGGTACAAGGACTTAAGCCTATTTCTTTTTCATTCAGGGCTTTTCCATCTACTATTACACAGTCTTCCCTTGAAAGGAATTTCTGTGCAGAACATATGAATGACCTGTTTAGACATGTCTTAGATATTCTTCCTAATTGCCTTTTAGATATTTTAATGATAAACAGTGTTGAGGACTTCTAGTTGACTAAATAAATATGAGAATAGCAAAACTGAAGGGCCAATTTGGAATATATTATACTAGCATTAATCAAGAAACAATGCAACTTCCTGCCAGGATCAACTAATACTAACCCCATCAGTAGCGCTAAGAGAAGGTTGGGAAACCACAGCTTTATAAAATGAGGAGGCTAGAACAAATGACTCATAATTCCCCTTCAGCTCTAAATGTAATGATCGAACAACCTCCTTTATATTAGTATATACTACATTGTTCATTTTGGGTACCATATTGGAAAGATATTGGCATTTCCAAGAGACAGCATACTGTAAGGGACAGAAAATATACTTTGGAGTCAGGAAAACAAAGATTCAAGTCCTGCCTCTGACACATACTAAATGCTTAAATCCTGGCAAGTCACTCAATATCTTAGTCACTTCACATCACTCTCCATTACTATAAGTGGCAAAGCAGATTTTGAAATGTACTGATAGAAGGAGTTTCTTCTCCAGAAACTCCATAAAGTGATAAAACCAAAGATCAAGTCAGATTCCTACACACACACAATAATTATAATTATAACGATATAATATAGTGAGTCAAAAAGTATGCTAAAATAGCTTAAGTTCCTGGAATTTATTTCAGATAAGAATTTGCCCCTTGGAGGGGATTTTTACACTTGACACCTATATATCAAAGAAATCTTAGCTGCCCTTATTGCCTATCCTCCCCAAATTTATGTACTGTCACTGTTTCAGTAATTTATTACGGTTAAGTAAATCTAATTTTTTTTCAGGATAGTCATGTAATTTGGGGGCTCAACATTACTCCTCATCTATAACAGAGGAGAATTGCTCATGAATTTACAGGTTATATTAACATTGAAAGTTCATTTTTCAAAAAGTCAACTGAGGGGACAACGAGGTGGCTCATTGGATTGAGAGTCAGGTCTAGAGATGGAAGGTCCTAGGTTCAACTGTGGCCTCAGATACTTCCTAGCTGTGTGAACCTGGGCAAGTCACTTTAGTCTAATGGCCAGCCTTCATGCTCTTCTTTGGAACCAATACACAGTATTGATTACAAAATGGAAGGTAAAGATTTTTTTAAAATGTCACCTGAAAAGAGCCTGGTGACAACAAAGACCTGCGAAGGCTAGGATATTGGATCACCAGAATTTTAGATTTCTTAGTTGAAGCAGGGTTGAAACTAATTATTGATTGTCCTCATTTAGCCTGGAACCAATATGATGAATTAAAGTTGATTAGAGGGATACCACACTGTCTACCTAGAGTAGGAAAACTGGCACAGTTCAGAATTCTTTGCAGAGCAGACCCATAAATGGCAGTTGCACCTCTAGCCAGATATATGAGTTATGAGAAGAAATGGAAGAGGAAGGAGAAAGAGAAATAATCTCTCCTAAAAAATCTTGGAAAAATGAATTGAAAAGCAAATTATCTCAAAATTTGTCTTTGAAAAAATTAATTAAAAATAAAATTGTACCTAGTGGGAGAGGGGACACAGGAAACAGATTTGATCTAAGTAGAACCAAAATGTCTTCAATTCATTTGGACTAAAGCATAAAAGTATTCTGAAAAGGCTTCATTTATTAATACCATATGTGGCTTTCCTGGCATTACAAGTTCTGGAATTACCAATCTAAGGTTGCCATGGTATTTTTTGTCTAACTATAAACAGGAAGTAAAAGAAATGCTTCAGCTAAGCCTATTTTCATTATATTCCTTCAGCCAGAATTTCACACCAAAGAGTGTGGTGTAGCTGAATCTGTAAGGTTAACTTCCTTGTACTAGCTAGTAATGCTGCTGTAATAGCAATATGGCAAGTTGTTTTGATTAATTTAATAAAATAAATTTTTTTCAGTATAAAATTCCTATTGCATGAATAGTGCCATCAACTAAATCATTCAATGAACAAAAAAAAGTAAAAACACATTTCTAATTAAATCTCATTAAAACTATATTGTAAGAGACAGTGACTCCACCTATCGTCACATGTTCTTAAAAGGTGGGTATTTATTATCAACTGATTCTTCACTCTCATACCTCAGATGTAGTTTTTTCTCTAGTTTCTCTCTTCCTTCCACTTCAGATTCAATATCTACAGAGGAAAAATTCTTCTGACTCTCCTCTTTCTATATCATTAATCCTAGCCTACTCAGCATGATCACAGTACATTTCTTATCACTCTATGCCCTTCTGTATCCTTGCACCTTCTGGAATTATTATTCCATTATTAACTGACTCCCTTTTATTCTAATCCTTTACTTTGTACTTTCCCCATATTCCTGTGATAATGGAAATTTGGTCTTCCCAGAAGACATTTCTTCCATTGTCACCTATTCCTTTAGACTTCATCTCAGCCTTCTATTTTACTGAGAAACAACAGGTGATCTTTTTAGCCTTACAGTTTACAGTCTTACAGTTCCCCCTCATCTCCTTCCTAATTCTAGTCAGATAGTTTGGACTTTTCTTTGGCAAGACTAACTCTTCCCTTTATGTTCATGATTTTATTCCCATATCCTTTAGGAGACTATTTTCTCAATAATTTTCTCTTTTTTCTTACCCCTTCTGTCTCATCTCTACTATCTCTCTCTTTTTTTTTAAACCCTTGTACTTCGCTGTATTGTCTCATAGGTGGAAGATTGGTAAGGGTGGGCAATGGGGGTCAAGCGACTTGCCCAGGGTCACACAGCTGGGAAGTGGCTGAGGCCGGGTTTGAACCTAGGACCTCCTGTCTCTAGGCCTGACTCTCACTCCACTGAGCTACCCAACTTCCCCCTATCTCTTTTTAACACCTAAAGAAAACCCAGATCTTCTTCATCCTTTAAAAATAATCATTTTGACCCTGCCATTCCTTGAAGCTACTATCTGATATACCTAGTCATTTCCCAACAAAATCCCTAAAATGAGTTGTTTCCACTCATTGAACCTATTTCCTCACTTCTAACACAATTCACTTCTCAATCCTTTATTATCTAGCTTTCAACCCCACTCCTCAAATGAAACAACTCTTTGTTTTATAGGATATTATTATAGATTTAGAGCTAGCTGGGAAGAATCTTAGAGATCATTTACTCTAACACTTTGTTTGACAAATAAGTAAGTTAAGGTAAGGAGGTGTTAAATGAATATTTCAAGGTTTACCAAAACATCTGTCAAATGGTAAACTAAATTACTTTTTCTGAATCCTTATTTGCTAAAGCAGAAGAGTGGTAAGGGCTAGGCAATGAGAGTTAAGTGACTTGCCCAGAGTCACACATCCAGGAAGTGTATGAGACCAGATTTGAACCCAGTATCTCCTATCTTTGGGTCTGGTTCTCAATCTACTGAGCCACTCAGCTGTTCCCACCCATTCTTCTTGAGTAATCTTTCATCCACTGGCTTCTATAACATTGTTCTCTTGATAGATACAGATAGTAGATGGATAAGTAGACAGATAGGCAGACAGACAGAGAGGTAATTAGAGAAGTGTGTATATATATTAATGTGTATATATGAATATTTATACATATATATCTATATATACAACTATATATGCATGTATATACACACATATATATGTATACATCTATACATCCTCCCCAGACTTTCTGCTTAGATTCAATTTCCCATTCTCACCTGAATAACCCAGAGATAGCTAAGATTCAATATATATAAAATGGAACTTATATTTCCCCTAAAACATATTTTTATTTAAGACCCTCTATTCTTCAAGCTGTCTAGATTTTCAAGCTATGAGTCATCTTTTTCTCTTAAGGCCTTCTTCCTCAATCCTTGTATTCAAATAATTGCCATATCTTGTTGAAACAACCTTTGCAATATTCTCGTGATCCTCACTTTATCTATACTCACGCAGACTCCAATTCAGCCCCTTACCATCTCTTGCTTGACTATTTTTTAATTTGTTTTCCTTGACTTCAATCTCCTCTAGTTCATCTGCTATAAAGCTACTGAATTGACATTTCTAAAACACAGATTTGACAGTGTCACTATACTACTCAGATATAATCAGTGGCTCCCTATTTGCCTCTAGAACAAAATAACAAATGCTCAAATTGTCAATTAAAGCCTTTCATATTCTTATTACTACCTACCTTTCCACTTAATTTTATATACCTTTCCAGTTAATTTTATATTGTTCCCTTTCTGGCATTTATGCTTCCACTTATTCTGGTTCTCTTGTTATTTATTATAAACAACATTGCCTCTTCTATCTTCACGCCTTTGCTATGGAGGAATCTCATTTTGAAAATCATCCTTATTATCTTTACCTTAAAAATATCATATTTTCCTTTAGAGCTCAACTCAGATACCACCTTAATCCATTCTTTCTAGTTATTAGTCCTTTCTCCTTTTAAAAATCAGTTTGTTTCACTTAGTATAAACTTTGTATTCACTTATTTGTTTACTCAACTTAATTCCTCATCAATACCAACAACATTAGAAAATATAAACTCCTTAAGATCATAGACTATTTTATTTTTCTAACTGTATTCAAAGTTTTATATGCTGATGAAGTCACTAAAAAGACAATATAGGAAGAAAGGAAGAAGGCTCAGGACAGTCGTAGGAGATTCTCAAACTTAGTGTATGGAAAGGAGATAAATTTCTAGCAAACAAATAAATAAATGAAATTAAATGATAAAATAAATAAATTAGAAGGAGCAATTGGAGAGATAAGGGAAAAAACCAAGGAGAACAGTATCTCAGAAGCCTAAGAGCCTTGTCTATATTAATAACTTAAAATGTTTCTAGTATTTAATTTAAATTGACTATTTCTTCACATTTTAATATAGCATGAAAAAAGACTTCTTTTAGAGTTTTTTTCACTTTTACATATATTAAAAAATGCCTGGCCTCTGTCTTTGGGCATAACAAAAAAATGAACAAACTAAACAAAACCTTTACGTGCATCAGAAACTCTTGAGTACTTGTCTCATAAGTGTGGTCCAGAATAGAGATAAAAAAAAAAAAAGACTGGGATCTGTTGTTTGGGACTCACAGGAACAAGTTCTCCTATGGGAAAATAAGATATCTTTCGTATATTTTTGGGGAAATGCATTAAGCACAGCTTATCTAAAAATTTTCTTCCTGCTCCAGTAGATTTAAACAAAAAAAAAGTCAGAATTGCTACCAGACACCTGGCTTATTTTCAAAACATAAAAAGCTTTCTGTTAGGTCAGTTGATGTGGGACCAAAATTTAAGATGTGAAAACTGATTTTAGGTAAACTCATTCTTGTCTTTAAATGGGTTTACTCATTTCAGCTAATCAAGAGAGGGAATCAGTCCACAATGAGACTTATATTTTCACAGCATATGATTCCAAAGAAAGAAAGAAAATAAAAAGCACCCTAAGTTTTGTGTAAATATTGCCTTTGGATTGTCGAATGGACCACTTATGTATGCATTTAGTCAGTTATTTACTCATTTATTCACTTATGCATTCATTAATTTATTTTTCTGGTTTTTTTTTCCTGTGATGGCATGGTCATTGCTATTAAAAGGAGCGCTTACTACTCACCTGATGAATAATTAATTTCAAATTATTTCTGGTAAAAGGATTTTTAAATGCTGTCACATATGGTCAATAGCCTTTTCAACTCATTTCAATGTTTAGTAAAAAAATTATCTTTCCTGATAGAAATTGACATTGAGATGCTTTCAAATTTGATTATATATATATATATTCACAGTCATATATTAAGAACACAATTCCTTCTTAGAAGAGTTTACCAAATTAGAAACAAAAAGGTTTTTCTTTCCAAAAATTATTAGGATTTGCAACACATACAGGAAGTCATAAGTTAATTCTATAACCTTCATACTAGTGTTTTCTAAACAGAAGATTTTCAGTGTTGTCCAAATCATTGTCTATCTGCTTTCTGTAAATTTTCCCTGCAACTTCAATAAATAGTAAAACATTTTTCTCTGATTTCTTTTGACTCTTGAAATCTATCACTTGCAATCCAGAAGTTGTATATTAATTGTGTGTTTTTTTTACTTACTCTTACATGTCCAGTTATAGATAAATCTCTCAAGAGAAATGCTTACTTTCTCTTTTACTATATTTCTGGGAGAATACAAGAGATCAATAAACCCCTCTTGACTTGCATAATAATGCAAATATGTGTCATTTCCTTTAGGACTCATCGAAATATATTATGTCTGTGCAGGAAATCTTTTGCTTGTAAACAAGCTTTACATATAAGCAACTGGATGAACTTAAATCTAGAAGCCACATCTACATACCCTGTTGAAGAGAATACTTCTTGGACCTGAATAATTTGGTGTAGAGGTGTGTATGGTAGTTATTCGTGGAGGGTGTGAAGAATGAAGTCAATCAATCACTACACTCCATTCACATAGCTAACAAAATAATCAAGATAATATACTTATTAGGTGAGAATATCTCTATTGAATCAATCAATTGAAGGCATTAAAATAGTGTATGCCCTTTCATGTATTTTATTTCTTCCATAAAATAGCATTCTAGGTCAGAACAGGGAACAACCTACAGGAATATCTTGTTAATTCAGATTCAGTTTGGGGACAAAATGAGGCACTCATAAGTCATTGAATGGTCAATGAACGAAATATTACTTTGTACTAATACAATAGGGATATGCATCAAAGAATCCATGGCACTTAGCTTTAGCTTTGGTAGATTCAGACACTGAGATGTCCCACAAATATTATATGTAATGGAAATCCTTAGTAAAATTCTTCCTTTGTCCTGACCCTCAAAAAAGATCATCTGATCGTCTAACCTCTAGACTCTAGGTTATTCTGCCAGATGCTTATTACTACCTAGAAACTGGTAGATATAACCTAGAAATTGGTAGAGATAACCTTTTTTGTCCAATTTCTCGAGACATTCCCACATGCCTGCTATGTTTTCCACAATTCAGTCTAGTAGGAGGCCTTTCTAGGACCTCTATCCCATAGAACATTGACTGTTACCGAATTAATAGCTGGACTAAAGTTCAATTTTCCATGCATCTCTTGTAGTGGGCAGAACTCTCAGAAACCAGGCAAATTAGCATTCCTTCAGAGCAAGGAACACGTAAGTGATAGTCTATTGGGCAAGCAGGGAAGGCAGAATATTGAAGATTGAGCTAGGTGCCTCAGTTTCTGTTAGAGGAGCAGCATGTTCATGAAGGTCAATAAAACCCCAAGGAATCTAGGTGGGCTTTGCCTTAGAAATATAATTTCTGGGGGCAGCTGGGTAGCTCAGTGAATTGAGAGTCAGGCCTAGAGACAGGAGGTCCTAGGTTCAAATCTGGCCTCAGACAGTTCCCAGCTGTGTGACCTTGGGCAAGTCACTTGACCCCCATTGCCCACCCTTACCACTCTTCCATCGAGGAGCCAATACACAGAAGTTAATGGTTTGAGGGAAAAAAAAAAAAATATATATATATATAGGACATAAGTAGCTTCTCTTATTAAGTAGAAATTATATATAAGAGAAGCTACTTATGTCCTACCCACTTTGATATATAGCACCCATCTTGTATCAGTGATCTCATAATAGGCAACTATTGTCAAAGAATGATCTCATATCATCAGATCAGTAATAACTAGACCCAAAAGCAAAGGACTGACTGTTTTTCAAAAGTGGTTTAAGCTAGGACATACTTCAGGAAAGCCTTCCATTCCAGATACATTAAGGTCATTTAGTCTGGTTACCCCTAAACTTGCCAAAGAACCCACTCTGACTGATCTTTATGGATGATTAACTATAAAAACATGGGCTCCCTTGGGCACAAGAGGAGAAAGTCTGCTTTAGGTCTTTTAGACTGTAACCTATTCTCAGTCCCTCTTGAAAGAAAAGATTTGCAGATGTCTCAGTAAATGGGAGCAATCAGAATATTCAGGTGGGGAATCTAAATTCTCTGTGACCTGAAAAGCCCAAAAGTCTAGCAGTGGTTCCCAAACTTTTTTGGCCTACTGCCCCCTTTGCAGAAAAAATATTACTTAGCCCCCTGGAAATTAAATTTTTTAAAATTTTAATAGCAATTAATAGGAAAGATAAATGCACCTGTGGCCATCACTGCTCCCCTGGATCGCTGCAGCACCCACCAGGGGGTAGCACCGACTTTGGGAATCACTGGTAGAACTTTACTTACTGAACTAGACTCTAGATTTTATTGGAATTAATTTCCTGTCCCTTGTTCCTGATCTGGAAATGATTTTTAATTAAAGTTTTAAAAAAACACAACTTTGAGTTTCAGATTTTCTCCTTCCCTCATGAGTAACTTCTACTCATTGAAAAGGAAAGCAATGCAATATCAATTGTATAGGTAAATATGCAAAACACATTTCATACTACCCATGTTACAAAAAAAATAAATAAAAACAAATGAAATTTTTTTAAATAGCACTATGTTCATCAGTTCTTTGTAAGTGGATAGCATTTTTCATCATAAATCCTTTGAAATTGTCATAGATCATTGCATTGATCAGAGTAAATAGATTTTAAATTGGTTATCATAACTACAGTATTGTTGTTACTGTGTGCAATGTTCTCCTAGTTCTGCTTACTTTGTTTTGTACCAATTCATATGGTCTTTGATATGGATAATTATTTATGATACATATTACATCTGAATACATGAAATCATGACACCATATTATAGTTTCACTAGCATTAGGCTGCTGATCACTTCCTTTCTCATCAACTTCATTTTTCAGAAGCACATTCAAAGCTCCTTGCAATAGATGATATCTATCATCCACCTACTTGATGAGCCAGAAGATGTATGGCCAGTTTCCACCACTTAAAGAAAACCCATTTCTATCAAGTTTTAGTTGCCCTAATGTCTATTGTCATTCACTCTCCCACTCAAATTTCACCAATTGATGTGTTCTTGCTTTATATAATTGTATGCCAAAGAAGCTCCATACCTAACGATTGCCAACATTTGAATAGGGATCTACCCAGAAGATGAGATTCAGTGTAAAAATGTATCCTATGAAATTCATTACTTTCATGAATTTTACTCACTTCCCTGAAAATCCCCATAGAGGAGCCAACTATAATGAGAATGCCTGTCTGTGGGGCTGGAGATGAGTAATGACAAATTTTTCTCTTTTGTACTCTCACCTAATCCCAATGCTCAAAAATCCCAAAGAATATGTCTAGAAGTAGATGTAACACATAACTCCATGTTCTCCAGGCAATCAATACCCTAGAAAAGACAAGAAGTAATGGAAAAATTTTAACACACATAAGGAATGGGTTATTTTACTATAGAAATGGGGAAATTGGGGAACCATCTTTGTAGATTCCATAACCCCATACTAGTACCTGTGCAGACTTGGAAGACCTTGTCTTTAATTCTCCAGAAGTATTGGCTGAGGGCTCATAATATCTTTTAATCAATCTTATCTGGACTCATTAGACCTGTGTGTATGTGTTTTTCCTATTGTCTTTTTTTTAGCACAGACAACAAAATTAAATATGAAAGTATCAATTTGAAGAGATCTTTACCAAAATATTATAGGTATTAAAATGAGTAGAATAAAACTGATCAAAACATCTTAAAAACTACTTAAAACTTAAAAACATAGAGATTCATTCTAATTTCTAAAGGATTCCAAATTAATTTTAATGCCTTACTACTACCTCAAACCAAATAGAAAAGAATCCCTTGATAGACAATTACCACCTGCCAGATTGGATTTGCTTAATCTAAGCCCTCCAGACCAACCACACAATGCAGTTGTTTACAATCTCAATCATTCTCAATCAATCAAGGCATCTCTAGCTTATTGCTGAACTTTCTTTCTTTTTCTTTACTCAAATCATTCATTAGTTTGTTAAAATAAAGACTTCTTTGGCTTCATTATTGGAGAGGGGGTAAAAAAGCCTCATAAAGCACATTGTTCAAGTTGCAAATAAACCAGAAAGAAAGAATAATTCTACTTAATGCCTCTTTCACTCTAAAAAAGTTCATAAATATCACACTCTTTTCTTATATTAATATACTGCCCTGGCACAAATAGGCAAAATTAGGAAACCTTCAAACTATTTAGTTTCTCTTGGATTCTTATTCAAAGAGGTTGACAATATTTGAAATGAAATGAATATCATGAAATGAATTTTGTCAATCCTACCGATGCTATTTGGGCTTGTCAAAGCAAAGGTGGGGTCATAGTAGGAAAATAGAAGGGGAACTCTCCAATTCTTCCAGCCATCAAGAACAATTTATAACACTTACCCAAAGAAACCCAGTGTTATATATAACTTGTTTCAATATTCCCCATATATATATATGGGGAATATTGAAACAAGTTGAAACAACTCAAATGCCCCCACTTCAGCCTGCCAAACATGATCATCATAGGCTCAGAGTTGTCACAGATGAACTTGTCAAACTCTCCCCTCTCATTCATGAAGTTCATGGGGTCTATCTCCCATGGGAGGCTGGTTCATTTGTATGCTTTACATATAGCTTTGTTATAGTCTAGGAAACTAGGGAAGTTACATCAGAAACAGGCTGCCTGCTGGTAACAATCATATATTTGGCCATCATTTAGGAATCAATTTTTCCTTCATGTAATAATTAAACCTTCAAAACTCTTTGTTAAAGTCCATTTGAGTCTTTCCTTTTTGCTTGCCTACAAGACAGCCTGACTGAAAAGCATGTTATGGTAGTGGAGTATAACAACACCACTTATGAGGATTTTTGAGGATCAAGAACTAAACACTTCCTATCAGGGAAAACACCTTAGAAGGGAAATTGAAAAGTGGAGACTTAAGTATGTTAAGCCTGCCACATAAGAAATGTTTATTATCAGAAACTAAAATAAGTCACTGTTTATTTACCCAGTGCCCACAGGACACCTGTTGTTGAACATATTAAGCTCTTTCAGCTTTAGGGTATAAAATTTTAAGTATGATTTAAGTTTAAAGTTGTCGAATTGCATTAAAATGACTTCCTAAATGATAAGCAAACTCAAATATATAACAATAATAATAATATTAAGTCACAATTTATAAAGTGCTTTAAATATGTTATCTCCTTTTATGTTCTCAAGAATTGATCAGTTTTCTTTTGGTAAGATGAAGACATAAATAAAAGCCTTTGGACCCTGCTTCTTAGATTCAAATTCCTCTAGATTTCAGAGAAATAAAAGAGATTATTTAAAAACAAAACTCTCAATTTAAAAATAAGGAAACTGTGACTGAAAACTTGACTAATTTTTTTAAGGGCAAAAAGTCCTGTAATTCAGGTTTCTTGACATAGATTTCCATTATACCAAATTCATTTCTGACCATATGGAAATCAAAATAAAGCTGAAGAAAATAATACAAAAACAAGTAAACAAATACATGTCATTAATTCGTCCATCAAGAGCTAGATCAAATATAGTCTCCTTCATGAAGTCTTCCTTCATTCCAGCTGGAAGTGATTTCTCATCTAATCTTGTAGCATTTGCTACCCATTTTGTACCCTTGTATTCTAATTTGTATCATATTTATATTGTGAATATGTCTTTTTCCTTCCTATTAGGTTATAAAATTATATTCTTAAAGATAGAAACAGGACATTATTAGTAATAATTATTATTAATTATTATTTCTATTTTTCCTTTAGCACCTGGCTCATTGCAAGTTGAATATGTTTAATAAATGCTGTTGTCTAAGTAAAATTAGGTAGTGTTCAGAGGCTTTTAGAAGTTCAATTGCTACCAATATTCATTTCAGACAACAGATGATTGAAACCCACATACATTATCTAGAGAGTTGTAAAGAATTATTGGTACAGAATGTTGGACACACTGCCAGATAAAACCACTTTGTTCGTTGTTTTAGTTTAATTGTTTTTGGTTTTGCTGTTGTTAACAAATGAAAATCAATTGTGAATGAATGTGTGTGTATATGAGTAGCACTACAGCATAAAGTAATTGTAATTAAAAAAAAGAAATTGGAAAAATAAAAATAAAATAAAAATAAAAATCTCATTTGAGTAAAGCAAAAGTCAGTAGGACAATGGGGACTAAGAAGGTGAAAGAGACTCTAATCCCATTTCTTAATTCCATTTTTCTTTCATTAATTTTCTGGAACTTACATCACTATGGAAGAAGGAGGGATGAAGTTACCCAAATTTACTTAGTTGATAAGTGGTAGTGTCAGGACTAAAATCCATGTATTCCAACTATATATTAAGTGACAATCTGTCTGCACCACACCTATTGTATACATTACACATAGTGGGGAGAAATGTGTTTACCCACCTTGAAGAAATGAAAGTTGTTCATTTGTAGCTGCTAAAGCAGGGATTTGTCTAGATGAGTCTTCCTCTTATGCCTTGAGTTCCTTTACCTGAGTGTAGATGATGGAACAGTTATCTTGAGATGGACATCTCAAGCTTTGGAGACAAGCTCATGAATTTGAGTTGTTAAAATATCGTTGGTCCTTCATTTGGTATTGGATTAAATTATGGGAAGGAAATGCCCCCTACAACTACTCTTTTGCCTCTGAGAAAACATGACCATTGAGAGGAGATTGAAAGTAATCCCCAAGTTTGACCCCAAAACATGTGAACTTTGAGGGAGATAGTGGAAATCAAACTGCTTATTTGGTAATTCCTAAAATGTTTCATATTTTGATGTTTTAAACATTAATCTCACAGAATGCATGATAGAAGTTATTCCTCAACTTTGTATTTGTTTTTGTCCATGGGTGCTTGTGAGTCTTGTGTGTTTTAAGCTTGTGTGTGTGTGTGTGTGTTTGTGTGTGTAGAAAATAACTGTCATTTTAAAACAGCTAATATTTATGAAAGCTGATAATCTTTGACTTTCTATTTTGGAGGGATCATAACAAACATATATATATATATATATATAAATTTTATGTATTAAAAATAATCTAAGGAGTTGATAGGCTGAACCAGATTGTCAAAGGTGTCCATAATACATACATACAAAAATATGACTTTCTAGTTAAGGGGCTAGACTGCATCAGGACTGAACCTGGGCTGTACATATAGGTACAAAACTAGGGGATCTCTTTAGAATAGCTATTCTTAACCTTTTTTTTTTTTTTTAATAATTGTATGTTATTGTATAACCATGTTATTTGAACATTGATTTGAAATAAGTGAAAGAAGCCTTTGCTGCTCTTCTGCCTTAGAACTCATAATTCATAGTAGGACAGAAAGTAAGAGTTTAAGAAAAAAAGAAAAAAAGTGGGGGCAGCTACAGAGCATAATAGAAAGAGTATCAGGCCTAAAATAAGGAGTATCTGGGTTTCAGATTTGGTCTCACATACTTCCTTGCTGTGTGAACCTGGGCAAGTCACTTAACTTCACTTGCTGTTCTTCTGTCTGACAACTGACAGAAGGTAAGGATAAAAAAAAAAGAAAAAATGAATCTTTTACAACGTCCAGCACAAATTAAGAATGAAATAAATGCTCACTGATTGATTGGTTGATCAAATGATTGAAAGAATATTATAATTTCCCTGAATTTATATGGACTAATCTTTTGTTATTTAATTCTTGTCCCAACTGATGACTATATTCAAGATATAGATAATAAAGGGATAACAAAAAGCTGGATTTAAAGCAGTATTGCACATTATAGACAGTATGAGTCATCTGCTTTGTATTTCTAATGTCCATTATAAGCTTTTCCATAATGTTATGAATTTTGCTAAGTAGTCTTTCTGATGTGTTAATGCTGAATTATTCTAATCATGTACAAATCTTCATGACCCCATTTGGGTTTTCTTAGCAAAGGTATTAGAGTGGTTGACCATTTCCTTCTCCAGTTTATTTTACAGATGAGAAAACTGAGACCAACATGGTTAAGTGACTTGCCCAAATTCAAACAGCTATTAAGTATCTGAGGCTGGATTTGAATTCAGGTCTTACTAACTCTAGGCCCAACACTCTTTCCATTGCATCACATAGTTTCCCCATGTAGTATACTTTTTCTTAATTCAATGAATGTAATGGCATCTATGAAGTACAATATTTAGGAAATTTTACCATCGTTCAAAAAAAAAAAGATTATATTCTTTTCTTTAGATTTTAAATAGGAAAAGTTTCATAATTAAGACATTAAGGAAACATGAATCCTTTTTATGCCTCATTGCATGCCAATATTCAGAAGACCTTTGAAACAGGAAATGAAATCCCCATAGTATCATCTCTTATGGAGTCTTTTATAATTTATATAATTTTAATCTAGATATGGGAGGCATCTAGTCTGAGAACCTTCAAGGTTGCATTTAGTTCTATGGAGTCTAACACAGAGGGATGTAATATTCTTTACACCTCTTAGTAAAATTCATAAAGATGTTTTTAACTATATAAAATAATCTGCAAAATTATTTTCTCATTTTTTAAATGTGTATATTTTTAAAGTGTTCATAGTCTAGTCTCATAAAGATTTTATGGAAATGGGAGAGGAGCCACAGACTTAGTTTGCTAATGTTTTTCACAGTTACTTTATATTGGTTTCAGTTCTTTTGGAACCAGTTTTTCTTGGATAGCTCTTCAATATTCTATAACTGGAGTAACTTTAAAATTAAGTCATTTTCATTTTTTTGTACATATCTTCAGTCCTAATTACTCTTTAAGACTATCACCCGAAGTGTAATCTCTACTCATTCATGTAGGGAAAATGATACAATATAAATGTGATGGTTCTAATATATTGGTCAATGAGACTATACTTCTATAAAAAACATCAACAAATATGTTCCATTATAGGACCATTATATACCTGGTTTCATCTAAAATCTTTATTTAGAAACTTTCTTGGAATGTTCTTACTTAGACTTCATGCCATTATCCTAATAAAATGAATTTTTCCTTCACTGCTTTAAAGAATATATGAACTGATATTACTTATGGTTGCCCTAAGTTGGCACTGCCATTTGCTACCCTATTACTCTATTTGGGAAGGGGATAATATTATTGATGCCTCAGGAATTTTCTTCCCTCTTACTTGTTGTGACTATTTGTATGAGGCTTTTAGGAAGGAAGACAAGCACCTCTGGTATAAGTCCTACCAAATCTTTTTCAGGGATGCTTATCCATCTTTTGTGTCTATCTAGCACTCAATTCTTACCTGCTGCTCCAAGAAGAAATAGATGGCACCATGGCCATGCCCTAGTAAAATTATCTTAGCATTTAGACTAAACCGTGTTTAGGCTGATTAATAGGCCTCAAACCCATTACTGACTTAGTGGAATATCTCTCCTAAGCATAAGAAGACTTACTCTGGCAGAATGGGTGGTGAAAACCATAGGTTCCAATATCCATGATGGCAATGTAAGCAGACAAAAAAGAATACACAGAGCTTGGTCAGACATTGAAAATGCTAGTCAGTCTCTGCATCCCAGACCAACTGGGCTTCAATAACTTTGGAGGTATGAGTGAGGCTGACAATTTTTTATAATTCTGCCTCACTAACATTCAATTAAAGAACAATTCACAATATCACTTATGCTGTTTTTGGTCTTCAGAAATGAAGAGGAAAAGAGAAAGAACTGATAAAAAGAAATAAGTAAGATATACCTTTTTACATATCTATATCTTTTATTTTTTACTAAAAGATGCATTCTTTAAAGAAGGAAAGGAAGATGGAAGATAGTTAAGTGGCATTTTAATGTAACAAAAAAACAATTATTTTTTTTTAAATCAGTGAACAACAATTTCAAGTAAAATGAACCTCTCTGAGAAATAGTGAATGTCAAAATTAAATTCTTTGTTTGTCCATTTCACATTCTTTGGAGTCCATAACAGGTTAAAACAGATTCATTCTCATCTTATCTTTATTTTTTTACTTTGTATACTTTTTTTTATTTTTCACCAAGTTTTCTAAACAGTTTTCATCCTTTTTTTCCTTGCCTACTTTATTACCAAAGTTAACGAATTCAAAGCTTATGCCACTAAAGTTAGAGGAGCTTGTCAATTTCTTCATAAAATCTCTGTATTTTTTCATTCTTTCCAATGATTATTGGTGTATACATAATGCAATTATGTGAAATATTTGCTTACATTAACTATGTAAGCAATAATAACCAACTTCCTCTGGTTTTATAAATTGTAGATTTTAGGTATAGAATAATACCAATTCCACTATTTTATTCTATTCACTGAAGAGAGCTAATGAGCTGTCTTTCTGTTTAGTTGCAATATTTTGATGGTTTTAAATTTCACTTATAACATTACTGTAGCTATGTGGAGGTGGGATGTTATGATATTAGGTATAATAAAAGTTCAAGTTTGAAAATTTAAAGAAAAATTAAAAAGACAAAGAACTATTAATCTTAGCATTTTATATCCTATTTTCCAGCAAAAACACTTTTGCTAGAGAAATGAGAGTAATCATCATAGAACTGAGGAATATTTTGCTGCCAAAAATATTTATCATATGAAGATCAATTTTCTCATGATTGCTTTGATGAAATTATTCACTATCAAATCATGTTGGTAGTTGGACATCAGGCACATTCTGTGTTTCAAGGGCTTATTAGAAGGCTGTCAGCCATTGTAAAATATAGGTATCTTGCAGGATTGAAGGATTCTTTTTTGATGAGATGAATCATATCTTTTGAATCTTGAATTACTATTACTATTACTACAGAACTGAAAGGAATTTTAATCCAATCTACTCATTTAATGGAAGTAAAAATCAAGTTCCTGAGAGTTCAACTGACATACCCAATATTATAATTTGAAAGCAACAGAATTAGAATTCAAACTCAGGTCCTATGAATAAAAATTTAGCATTCATTTCATTTTACTTCACATCTTATGACTGTTTTGTGTGAGTGTATAAGTGTGTGTATTATTTCCATCTTGAAATTTGAAACTTTAGGGAGTTTCATGGAAATTATTTCAAGAACTATTATATTAAGTTCAGGGTCAGTTTTTTAATGATTTTCAAAAACTAAAATGTACTGGGGATGATATTTTGGATAGTGATAGAAGGATATTTTGCTTATTTTGTTTTGTTCTTCAAAGGCAAATATAGAGATTTATTTTGTGATTTCTTTGACATAGAGAATATATAAATGATAAATTCCTTCTATGGAGACAGTGTCAATTTGAAATAAAGAGGACTACCAAAGTAACAAAAACACATATTTTTTAATAGAGATGAAGGGATTATAATTAATGGTCACCACACAGCATCAGGATGTAGGAGTGCCCCAGAAGGACAAAAATAACTAGGTTTAAATTCATTTCGATAAGGAAAGAATGTCCTGGAAGTTACAGCCTCAAATGAAGCTGTTTCATAAGTTGTTTTGTGTAACAAAGAAGAGTCTGTAGAGAAGTCTAAGGAGGCCTGAGAAGATCAGTAACTAGAAGGAGTGTTGAGGAGAGTTAAGCTGTTTTACAAAACAGCCAGAGGCTTAGAAAACTGGGGAGTGGTAACCTCTGGTCAGAAAAAAAGGCCTCCAAGTATAAGCAGTATATTTTTTTCTTAAACTGGTTTGGACAGACCAGCTCAACTATCCTCAGGTAGTAGCTCTGGGGCCCAGGCAAGGTCATTTTATGTATGCATTTAATGGCAGAAATGAACCTTCCCTGCAACTAGGTCTTAGAAAGTTATTTAAGACACTGAGAAATTTATTGATTTCCCAAGAGTCACAAATCGAAGATGTGTCTGAGGATAGGACTCGAGCCCAGGTCTTCCTAGTTCTTTATCCACAATGGAAAGTAATTTCTCTTGATTTTAAAAATTATTTTCCCAACATTTTTGAATCACTTTCATTTTCCATCATGTCATATTTTATCTAAACTGACAGGAAACAGGAGGAGAGAGAGAGAGAGAGAGAGAGAGAGAGAGAGAGAGAGAGAGAGAGAGAGAGAGAGAGAAATGCAGCAAAGTAATTGGCATAATTTCTTGAAGTCTTTGTCACCTCTCACACAGCAAATATTCCTCCTATGAGATTCACTCCATTCAAATTTATCACAATCAATATCCTAGTAGCAGTCATCTATCTTTCAGATATTCTTCCTACTTTCTTTTCATATCTTTTCCATTCCAACTACTGCACTATAATTAGACAAATTCAGCAGGAATGTTGATATTTCATGTAATTCTCATAACCTACTCCTTTAATTTAACTCAGTAACACACAAAGATGGTCATACCATCAGTCCCTAGTTTCATTTCAGTGATAAAAATGTTCTATCCTTTTATCCTATCGTAACACTTATTTCATTATTTCTTATATTTTGTCTTCTCCCAAACCTATTCTTCACTCTCACTGAGATCTCAGTACTGTCCAAAGCCATCAGCACTCCCTTCTACTTTTGAATCCTTTATCCTATCAAAATTCAGACATTACCACACCCCAATTCTAAACCTAAATCCTAATCATATGCTTCTTCTATTCCTGGCTACTTTCTAAAGAATGGGGGTGGGGTAGTAATAATGCAAATTTGTTCACTAGATTCACTACAATTTATATTATTAAATCTCAACTAGGGACATGCCACATAAAGATAATGACTTTACTCCTAATTACATCTCTATACCACTCTTCACAGAAACTGTTTCAAAACTTTTCTTTTCTCCTCAAATTTCCCACCCATGCTCTTCCCCAACTGGATTGGTACCATATTTACTAAAAACAAACAAACAAAAAACCTCCTCTTTCTCCTCTTTATCTCACAACCCTTTGATATTATTTCTGATTTCTCCTTTTTTGTTTTCTGACCTCTGATAAAGAGGTAATACAATTCCTGATCAACATCTCCTCAATCATGTCTTCTCTAGTAGAATGATGCCTATTTCTCCACCAACACATTGGCTATAATATCACCTGGTAGGTGATAGAAACTTTCAGGTTTTGTAACAGGTTAGCTTGTAAATGAAGATTTCACTATTCCCATCACTCTTAGTGCCTCACCTCTCAGAAAAAAGTATATTTTGTGTTTACACTATTTTAAAAATTTACTTTTTGTCTCTCTTTATGGAATGCAAGTAAACTCTTCTGTAGAAGTTGTTTTGTTGTTGTTTGGTTATTTTGCAGTTGTGTCTAACTCTTCATGACTCCTTTTGAGATTTTCTTGGCAAAAATAAAGGAGTGGTGTGCCATTACCTTCTCCAGCTCATTTTACAGATGAGGAAACTGAAGCCAACAGGTTAAAGTGACTTGCCCAGGAACAGTTACTAAGTGTCTGAGGACAGATTTGAACTCAGGAAGATGAGCACTCTGTCCATTTGTGTCACTTAGTTGCCTTCTTTTATGGAAGTCACTGTATCATTTTTGTCTTTGTAGCTCCATTGTATAGTACAGTGACAAGAACATAATGTGTAATTAATAATTGCATGTTGATTAATTATATCCATTATGTATACTGTCTTCATGGTTCTGCTTACTTTATTTTTCAATATATCCTATTTATTTCCATAATTTCCCCTATTTTATTCTTCAGATTCATTGTTTCTTATTACTTAACAATATTCCATCACTTATTAGTATCACAATTTGCTTGGCCATTCTGCAATTAATGCCAATTTATAAAAAAATTCACTTCAAATAATCCGAGTATATTGTTAGATCTTTCTATCTTTTTTCAAGAGGATTATTATCTTGAAAGAGTTTTAATTGTCTATACCATCTCTGGTGATATATAAATGTTATCTCCTTAAAGAATAAAAAGTAGACAAAAAAAAAACTTAGAAAGCAAAAATAGCCAATACTATATCTTTAGTAGAAATTTAATGCATATAGGTTGAATAATTTAATTTAAAAATTTAACCAATATTATATTAAATTATAACGGATGAAGGTCCAAACAGTACCTCTTTTTACATTGTAAATTTATATTTGGAAATCTCTGCCCTTATAGGGAAATGAAGTAATTTTTTGAAATAAGACATTGCATCATAAACTGTATTTGTTTGTTACAGAAGAGATATCCTGAGAACATTCTCTGAAACCCAAATGGAATCTCTTAGATATGGGTATTTTTTTTCTTGTGACTCAGATTACAACCCATTCATACTTGCCTATCTTACATAACTCTAGTCAATGTCTCTCAGGAAGTTCCCCACATTGGTTCTACCCAAAAGGCCTTCTTTCTCCTTTTCTTTTCCTTTGGCTTTTCTGTGATAATAGCAGACCCCAAAGACAGATTATTATTTGTCCTTCATTTTCACTATAGGAGCAGGCCATTAAAAATTAAATCATGTTTCTTCTATGATACTCTTTACTCTAAGTCTTCTTTATTTTATATGGTACAAGCTAATTGAATTAACATATTGAAAAAATATCTGTGAAATTATAGTCAATGAATCAAGAAATATTTATTAAGGTCTTACTATATACTTGATACTGTCCTAAGAGTTGATGGTTCAAAGAAAAAGCAAGAACAATATTTGCCCTCAAGGTATAAATATCCTAGTGAGAGAGAGAACATGTATGTAGATAACTATATATAAGTTAGAGAATATATTGAAGATAACTTGAGAGGGGAAGACACTAGCAACTAGAAGGACTGGCAAAGACCTAATTTAGGAGTTGCTATTTCAGCTCAATTTTCAAGGAAGCCAGGAAATCTGTGATGTGGAGTTAGAGGGAGAACATCCCATGACAGGGAGCACCATAATGAGAAGAAATAAAGTAAGAGACAGAGAAAACAATAATGTATGAGGATACAACTAATTTTCTAATGATTATTTTCTAGCATTCTTTCCAATGCAGATAATGGTTTTCTTTATTCTACATGTATATAAGATGAATGATTGAACAGAATCCAAAATGGAAAAAAAAAGAACTTCATGATCATCTAATACAACCAGCTCATTTTATATTTTAGGAAACTTAGGCCCAGAGATATGAAATGGTTTGTCTGAAGTATCATCAAACTATCATACTACTGTCATGCATCCTCTGTGATATTAGTCACTTTATTGTTTTCCTCACCATATATACTTTGCAATCCTGGTAAATATTATCCAGAATGTTTAGACCTTATTTATATAAATCTTGAAGAAGTTAATGCAATGAAAGCAACAACAATAAAAAAAACCTGAATGAATGAATGAATAAAAAAATTGAATTTACAGTGTTCAACCACTGAACTAAACACCCCACTGGGTAGTTAGAAAAGCCCAGGTTTCCTAAAGGTATATTAGTAGCAATGTGTGTTCCCTCTACTGTCTCATATTCTGTTACTTCTTTTTTGTTTCTCTTTGGGAGGTTTTCCATTTTTGGCCCAGTCTTCTTTCTGCTGGCTTTGGCATACATGGAGAAGTATTTCATGAAACAGTATTTGCAGAAAAATTCTACAATAATAGATGTGGCCAGTCTAGATTGTAGCAGTTCTGTTAGAGATCTGAAACCCTTAGCAGTGAAAGGAAAATAATTCTACTCCATTTGTTTGGAGAATAGGGGAAGTGGGGGTGGAACGATGGGGCAGAGATGGAGGTGGGGAGATTTCACTGAACATATGTGAGCTCTACTGAATGAGCTGAGGATGTATCCTCTGCCACAAACCACTAATTTGCTCAACTCTGCTGGGGATAGCATTTACCACCCCTTTTGACTGCAGATCCTAAGTCAGAGAATCAATCTTCCAGCCTGGTACTGGCTTCTCAGGCTTATGTTGGCTTCATTTCGAAGTCTAGTCTCCAGTCAGGGGGCTGCTTGACAAATCCTAGTGGGCAGTTTGAAAAACAATTGGGAAGAACAAACATGTCAGTGATGCTATATCACACAGGACTTTGCTATGTCTTGAGGGGAGTGAATATTGTGCCATTGGTACAGTAGCAGAGACACAATGAGTTAAAACAAAAAGCAGTCTAACACAGAAACAAAGAAAAGCAAAACACTCTGGGGAGGAGGGAATTAGAGGAGATAAGAAATTCAGATTTTTTTTTTTTTTTAGGCAATGTCATTGGGTTCCACTAATGTAAGGATGGGATTCGTGCAAGGGGGATGGGACAAAAGGAGCAAGAAGAAGGCAGTTAGTGACAGTTACTGTCAGTTGAGACCAGAGAAGATTCTGGGAAATTCTGCAGAGGAAGTAGGAGAGGAGAGGTCGTCAGGTGGAAGACTGTGAGGAGAGAGGAGGAGGACATCTCAGCTCGAATCCAGTGGTGAGGGCTTCCTAAGGATCTTTCTTTGGACATTGATACCCTGATTCCCTGGTCAAAGGCATCCCATCACATCTCACCCATCAAGACTTCAACCATAGAGTCAGAAAAGTGTTTGGACTCCATTTTGGGAGTAATTTCTTAGTCTCCTTCCCCCATTATCCAACCTTGCTGAGAGACCCTTTCCAGTCTAACTTACAATTATAGAAAGGATAGAAATACAAATACAAATACAAATACAAACAGAAGGAAAAGAGGTGAGAAAAGAAGCTTGGGAGTGGGAACCCCAAAGATTCCTACCCAAGTGACAGACTGCATAGAAATAGAGAAGAGGGCACCCCAAAATCCCTCTGTCCTTCATCCCTTTCCCTAACCCCTAAATTGCAAATAATAAAAGCCATTCATTAGTCAGATAGCATTCCAGAGTGCCTGAGAGACAACGAGGGGAAGGGGAATCACAGTTTGGTCTGCTTGCCTCCATCTTGGAGCCAGACTACCCATTGTGAAGTTGACTGACCTCGAAGGAGGTTTGTGTGAACCCCGCCCTCATTCAGAATCGGATTGGGGTACCACATGCCTCATCTTATAGGGAAGCCTCACCCCCAACTCCTGTGGGGCAGCATAACCATTCAGATTACCCAGTTTCAGGGTGACACCCCCTTGAAGTCTAGCAGTGTATAATCGGCAAGAGGGGAGAGCTAGAAGAGAGTCTCACCCTCATAGACTCTCTCTGTCTCCCCTCCATCCCTAACATTTGTGGCTGGCTCTCTTTATTATTATACTAATAAAAAGTTTCTCAGTAAATATTACTTGGAAGCTAGGTAATATAGTGGAGAGGGTACAGGGCATGGAATTAGGAAGAATCATCTTTGTGAGTTCACATCTGGCCTCAGACACTAACTAGATGAGCAAGTTACTTAACCTGCCTGCTTCAGTTTTCTTATCTGTAAAAAGAGCTGGAGAAGGAAAAGGCAAATGACTAGTATCTTTGCCAAGAAAACCTCAGATACAGTTACAACAACAACAATAATATCACTAGCCTAAACCTTGCAGTCAAAGGTTGGAAAAGCCAACAATTTCATAAAACTGAGATAGATGGGAATTTGAATAGACTTGATGACTTACATGTAGCATCTGCATATAATGCAGAAACATAATATTTTTTAAAATGTATGTTAGTTATATTAAAGTCCCCAGGTATTTTCCTCCCTTCCTTACATTAGGGAAGGCATCATTTGAAAAAAAAAACAAAACAGAGATAGATAGATAGATAGATAGATAGATAGATAGATAGATAGATAGACAGATATCACAATATATAAAAAGAAAACTTGAAGCCACAAACTAGCTCCTACCTGCCTATTTTGGATAACTCCATTTATAACTACACATCATGTGTTCTGCATTTCAGCAACAATTTCCACCTACTGTTTTGTACACACAATATTACAGACACTATATTACAGACACTGTACACACCTTTTCATAGGCTGTATCTTATTTTTGGAAAGTTCTCATTCTCTTTTTAAATTTTTTAGAACTTTCAAATCCATTCAACGATCAGGTAGTATGACATTCTTCTACATGATCATTTCAGGTTTACTTAATTGTCAGTGGCTCCCATTACTGAATTATGTTTGTTTTATATTTACTTATCTTCCAAAGGTGGCACAGTGGATAAAGTGCTGCGTCTGGAGTCAGGAAAACTCATCTTCCTGAGTTCAAATATAGCCCCAGTCATTTAAAGCTATGCAGCTTTGGGAAAGTTACTTCACTCTCTTGGTCTCAGTTTCCTTTGTAAAATGAGCTGGAGAAGGAAATGGCAAACCACTCCAGTATCCTTGCCAAGAAAACACCAAAAAAGGTTACAAAGAGTCAGAAACAACTGAAACAACTGAACAACAACACTTTGTACGGTTTGCTTTCTTCCTAGGGGGAAAAGGGATGGCATAAACATTAATATATCATACCTACGACATTATATTAAGCACCTTACAAATATTATTTCTTTTGAATCTCACAATAACCATGAAAATAATGTCTTCCAGATCTATTATGACGGTAAAATAATATATTTGTAACTCTCCAAATCATAGAACTCTCTACAATTTTTTTATTATTAGCTATTTTTTAAAAAATACCTTGAAAATCTTAAAAATACTTTATAAATTTTAAATGTCTAATAATTAAATTGGTATCAAAAATTAAAAAAAAAGAAAAGAAAAAAGCAGGGAAAAGACAATGAATTCCAGAAACTGAATAATAAGTTTTGTTAACAATCTCCCTCAACATCCACAACACAGTTACAGATTCATCATGGATATTTTCTGGACCCTTTTCTTTCTTTCTTTCCTTCTTTCCTTCTTTCCTTCTTTCTCTTTCTTTCTTTCTTTTTCTTTCTTTCTTTCTTTCTTTCTTTCTTTCTTTCTTTCTTTCTTTCTTTCTTTCTTTCTTTCTTTCTTTCTTCCTTCCTTCCATTCTTTCTTCCTTCCTTCCTTTTTTTCTTTCTTTCTTTCTTTCTTTCTTTCTTTCTTTCTTTCTTTTTTCTTTTTTAATTGATTGATTGTGTGTGTGTATGTGTGTGTCTGTGTGGCACTGGTTCCCTAAAAAGTTGGCACTCTAAAAGAACTTTGTTTTCTTTAGAGAAACTATTTCAAATATTCTTCTTCTCCCTGTCCTCTCACTCCCAACCTCCTAAGCAATATGTCAACTATTGGCTCAGATTAACATCCATCTGTCATAAATGAATACTGTTATAGGTCTCTTTTTTTCATGAAGTCATTCTGTTCTTTTCACTTTCTTGGCTAAGCATATTTAATTCCTGCCATTGTTTTTTCATTCATTCATTTCCAGACAATGAGTTTGTTTCAGAAAGAAAGCTTACTGACAAAAGATGAGAGCTCTTGCAATGGAATAAACTGGAGTCTTTTATAAATATTGAGTCAAGCAGCAAGATGCCAAAAGAGGTCACCATTTTGCCAAGGGTGGTATGTTTGGACCAAAAAAAAAAAAAAACTGCTTCCTTGTGATCAATATTGTGCTGTGTTTATCAGAAGTTTTCAGAGAAATATCAAGGAAACAATCTAATCAAAACATGAAGGAAAGATCTAATCACGAAAAATATTTTCTGTCTCCCTATACTCTATTTTGTAATTTCACATAGACATATGTTATAATGGAAAGATTTCTGAAATGGGAATAAGGAGGCCTAGATTCTTGTCCTTGAGGCAACATGGTGCAGATGAAAATATGCTGACTTTGGAGTTGGAACACTTAGACAAAAATTCTTCCTACTGGCTTATTATCTATAACCTGGACAAGTCACTTAAGCTTTTTTAACCTCACTTTCCTCAGTTATAAAGTTTCTACAATTTCAACTCTGAGGTCCCTTCCAGATCTAGAAAATTATTGGACAATATGAGCCCTGAACATCTATAAGATTTATATTTATATTTAGAAAGGGTTTTAAAGATTGTATAGTGCTAGAGATTCTTAAACTGACATCTGTGAATACGTTTCTCTCTCTCTCTCTCTCTCTCTCTCTCTCTCTCTCTCACACACACACACACACACACACACACACACACACACACACACGCATATACACGAATGTATTACAATAGAATTTCTTCCTTTGTAATCTTTCGGATTTTATTTTATGCCTTTAAAAACACCATTCTGAGAAATAGTTCTCAGACTTTTCTAGACTACCAAAGTTTTGCATTACACATAAATGTTTAAACATCTCTGATCTAGGACATTACCTGTATTTTTCAGATGAAGAAACTGAGGTTCCATCTCCATGTGACACATCCAACTACATTGAATATCCTCAACTACTTTCATATGACTTTACTGTGTGGTAAAACACTGTAGGGTTACTCTTAGGTAGTGGGGTGAATTGTTAAAAGACTCCACTTTTTTTCAAGGCATTACTAAAGGAAAAATGTGGCTGTCTCATAAGATAAGACCATTTTTTGGATTTCCCACAAGACCCTGTATAGCTGGACTTCAATGAGAGAAAGGATTCATTGGAGTAGAAATAGAAGTTATTCTCAAATAGAGATTAACTGGGCAAATGGAAACTTAATGAAGATACTAATTCAATGTCAGTCAGCTGTTCTATCTGTCAATTGTTGGAGAAAATTCTAAAGGGGAACTTAAACAGTTAGCTTCCCCCATCTGGTGCTGTGGTATTCTGTGTGTAAGTCTCCTGAATATTATGGATACTCAAACTTGGACCCAGGAACCCTGTAAACTCTAGGCAAAGAGCCAAAGAAGCCAGTAAAAGTCCTTGGTCTGCCCTGAATGTAAAAATAAAGTCTTTCTGACTAACAACATGGAACAGCTGGTAATAGTCTGTGGCGATACTTGTAATGTCCGTAAAAAGGGTTACACAAATTTAGTGCTACAAAGTGTTCTGTGTCAAATCCTGGATATGGCTTGTTCAATATTTCTGGCATCATGTGGCAGCTAAATTGCGTCCAGTGGCAGCAGCTTTATGCTCTCATTTAAAAGCAAATACAGTCTCTTTCTTTCAGGTTCTGAGTTAAAAGAGACCTCATACTCTCTTCAGAAGAGAAGTTAAAAAAAAAAGCCTTGTAATATGTAATCCTTTTTCCAGTCCTCAGCAAAAACAGGTTTAATTCATTACAGATATCCCATCCAATTTAAATCCATCATTGCTCTATAGCATGGAGTGCAAATCCAGTGAATACCAACATAGCATGTTTTTCTTTTTCTAGTATTCGTTTACTTGGAGGAAATTCATAATTCATCATATGGCTCCAAGACATGGAGCACTACAATCTCTGAAGAACTGAAAATTAGTATCATCCACAGGGAATTAGAGAAACACTTGGTGGGTGTGGGTAGGCTGCCATTCATTATAACCAGGAAATTGGGAAGAAGAAACAGAATAAAAAAAATACCACCAATGAAACACATAAGCAAAAAGGAAGATAAAAAGTGGCCATGTAGAGAGAATAGTTACAGTGTTAGAGCTAGAAGTCATTTTAGAGATCATCAAATCCTCCTAGTTTATTGATGTGGAAACTGAGGCACAGAGATTTTAAATTACTTGCCCAAAGTCACTTACTGATTATGAATAATAAAGGACAATTTAAATACAGGCTTTTGAACTGTAAATTTAGCGCTTTTTCTTCTGCACCAGAAATTCTAAGTGCACCAGATAAACTATAAGTTGAGCTCCATTGATATCCTCTCTATGTCAAGGAATAATAAAGAAGCATCCCAAGATATTACAATCACTCTTTATGGCGAACTTATAGGAGGATATAGAGTTGCAGAAGCTCAACAGGTATGCATGGGCTGTGTTTGACAATATTGGAAAGAATGAAAAGCCATGTCATTGAAATCAAAGAACCACTGCAATTTCTAAGAATTTGTGGCATATTAATTGAGGTAAAGACAATAGGAAAGGAAAGGAATAAGCATTTACACAGGATCTGCTAAGGGCCTATTACTGTGCTAACTGCTTCACAATTATTATCTCACTTGATCCTCGTGGCAATTTGGGGAGATAGGTACTATTATCTCTATTTTACAATTGAGGAAATTGAGGCTAACAGGGTTAAGTGACTCACCCAGGGTCACACAGTCATTAAGTATCTGAGGCCAAACTTGAGCTACCAACTGCTTCTAGTATTTCTAGTCTTAAATTTTTAATGTACTGGACATAAAAATAAAATCTGTCCTACCACTGGGAATGCAGTTAGCTGAGCCACCAGTTACCCAAACCCTCTTCTTCGCATAATGAAATGCTAAGTACCCTGTTTCAGGAGTTTGCACTGGTACCATTGTGAGCTTATAAATAACACTGGCCTGACCACATCCAGATGGTTTATTTGGAAGGGATCTGTGATTTCATCAGTATAGGGAAATCCTGATGAGGAAACTCCCTCTACCAATGTAGATGATTAACTGCTCAGCAATTTATAATGTAAAAGAGTTGCATTAGGGGGAAGGAGTGAGTAGATTACTGACATATTAAGGACAATGAAAATCATACATCCATGATGGATCACGGAAGAGAATAGAACCTGGGTTTTCTTCACTCCAAGGTCTGCTTTTTATGTAATATACAATGCCATTGCTGAATATTAGAGATATTAAGCTATGAACCATTTATATCCATCTACCCATTCAGGGTAGCTAGCCTGGAGTCAGGAAGACTCATTTTTAAGAGTTCAAATCTGACTTCAGGCCCTTACTATGATGCTGGGCAAGTCACAAAACTCAATTTCCTCAGTTTCCTCATCTGTAAAAGGAACTGGAGAAGGAAATGGCAAGCCACTACATTAGCTTAGACAAGAAAACCCCAAATGAGGTCACAAAGAATCTGAGACTATCCAATGGCAGCACTATCTGATTATCTAAAGGTCCATGTACTATTCTTGCCCTGGCTAATTTGAAAGAATTTAAAGCAATTTATGGCAAGATGCATAAGGATAAAAAGGGCAAAAGGGGACAATTAGTTTAGAGAACTTGTTAATGAGGTTCTGCATAAAATCCATGGACATAACAAATGCAAAATTCACCTTTTAAGAATTGCTTAAAGTGCCCAAATAGTTATTGAAATGTAGTTCAACCTCTGCCCACTCAATAAAATCTTGTTGACCAATTGACTAAAAATATATAATTCTTTTGAAATAGAAGAACCTCAAGACATTTTGGCAATCCATATATAACCTTTTCCTTAAATTATAACCTCTCAAGTGACAAATCTTATAGATTTATTGACCCATAGACTGTTATAGTTGAAATGGGTCTTAAAAAGCATAGGTATTCAAAGTATATTGCCTTAAAAATGAGGGAATTAAGTTCTTGAAAATTGGAGCAAAGTCATATGGTAGAAATGATATCACATCCAAGGTCTTCTGACTCTAAGTCCAGTACAATTCATCTTATCATACCACATATTTGAAGGCTTTGTTATGATTTAGGAACTCTGTAACTGGCTAAAGCTCCAGGACCTACCTATTTTTAATATGTGACTTTGGGCAATTTACTAAGCTTTGTTATTGTTCAGTTATTTTTGCAGTCTATATGCAATTTTCAATTGTAACTCCCTAAGAGAATAGCTTTGAACATCTGTTTTTATTGATAGCTACTAATGACTATTTATTTTAGTGGTGCATTCCTCCAGTGGCCCTAAAGAGCTAGTCACATCCATAGTAGGTTCTGTTAGTTATTTGCACCATTAACCCCATATTATCCATAACTACCACTACTGTAGGGCAGTTCACATAACTCTCCTTGAAGCATACTTAAAAAATTTTGGACTGAGAGTCAGAGATCTTAATTAATCTTGATTTACAAATTGAATCACTTTGAGACCTTGAATTTATCACTTATTTTTTATAAATTTCTGTAAGTCACCTCTGGACTGAAATCCTGGTGAAAGAACAACCCACAAGCTTCTGTGCTGGATTGTAGAAGATTAAACAGAGATGAAGTGTAGGGAAATTCCTTGCTCAGTGTGACAAAAATTAGTTAAGATCAGCAACAATACTAAGAATAAAACCTATACCTTCCTGATAAACAGGCCCAGGTTCCAATTTTACTTGGAATAGCAAAATAAAATAGTGGAAAGAACATTAGTCTAAGAGCTTCAATTAAGTTCTATTTTACTCTGATTCAGGTTCTATATCTGTAAAGCAATAGTTAACACATAGGACACAAATGTGTATGTACATGTATGCCTATATTTATATGTGTATAAGTGTGTAAATAAAAAATTCTGAAGGTCTACAGAAGTATTTTGTATATATTTCATCTTCATAAGTACTCTGAGAGGTAGGTGTTATTATCATCCACATTTTATAGAGGAAGAAACTGAGACCGAAAGAGGTTAAGCCATTTCCAGTCACACAGCTTGTATCTGAGGCAGAATTCAAACTCAGATCTTACCAAATCCAAGTCAAGTACTTTATTTACTAAAGTACCTAGGTGATTTATCCATATGGGAAATTATTTAATTTTCCATCAGAAAGATGGTCAACTGGGGTGAGGTCATCCCATTCTGTTTCTCTCTCTCCCCCTCTCTCTCTGTCTGTCTTTGTCTGTCTCTTTCTCTTTCTCTGCCTCTGTCTCTCTGTCTCTTTGTCTCTCTCATACACCCACTCCTGCTTCATTAATATTCAATACAATCATTATCTTGCACCTCATGCCACTCTAGTAGAGTTTTTAACTTTGTAAAAACTTTTTTTGGCTTCTGTTTAGTGACTAGAAGAATTATACTTATCATCCTGGTCATAAGATCATTGTGTGAAGTAATTATTTAGGGAGTTTAGACCATATGCAACCAGGTGTAGGACAGAGGAATCACGAAGTTACTTGGCATGTGGAAAGCCTGACTCCTGTGTTCTCCATCAGGGTGGGTGTCTTGGTGGCAGAGCCAACAAGATGTGGCCAAGAGGATGGGACCAAGAGATTTTTTTTTTAATCTGGGCAATTTGGAAGTGCAATCTTTCAGCACTTCCATACCTGCCATGAGGCTGGCCTTTTTCTTTCCAGACTTTTCTCATGAGGCAAACTCTAGAAAGCAGCTGTGGTAGCAGCCATCCAGCAAAATGAAGTATCAGTTTTAGTGAGTCCGGAATCTCTGTCTTTATTAATCTCTCTCTTTGCTCATAAATGCTTATATATTTGGTGATTCAGCCTTCAGATCAATTTTATTTGTTAACGTCATCTAAAGAATGAGATTTTTCATGCATATATCATAGTCTTAACATAACAACAAAATTCTAATGAAACTAAATCAGGTGGCCAAGGTAACTAAATAAGAAGATCTCAAAGAAGATACTAGGCTATAAAATTGTCATATAGAAATTGTCACACATGCAATCTAAAATCATGAGTTATAGAAAAAATTTTAATTAATATAATTTCACAAATTTAAATAAGTTTAAGAAACTGAAATAATCTTTTTAAAATATTACTCTTTTAAGTTTGTAGGATTTGTATTTCTGAAGTTTTTAAAGCTTAAACATATCCTAATGCCTTAAGACTTTTGGGATATCATGCAGTATGCATATATGATTTATGCACATATTAATATGTATATATATATGTATATACATACATTGCTGTTCTTGTTGTTTAGGCATTTTTCAGTTGTGTCTTACTCTTTGTGACCACTGTAATGCAGGATTTCTTGCATTTGCAATATTACCCTGGGCAATCCTGTAAGTTAGCAGAATGCACCTCTGGCCTGGCAGGTGCTACCCGTATGCCAGGTGACAGTTGCTTTGTGACTATTTAAGCCCTTGCAAACCCAACCTTGGGGTTCTGATTTCCTTGACCTCACCCAGACACCCAGCTACCCCTGACTTCCCCTTGGGGACTCTGGGAGGGTGAAGGGAGGTGGAACGTGGGCAGGATTTTATCTTAGAGTAGCCTAGGATAGGGATACCCCTAAACCAACTTAACAACAACATCTGTTTAGCTGGTGGATCAATCAACATCAGGGCAATGTCAGATTATCTCTGGCTGAGGGATAGTTCCCTCAGCCTGACCTTACATTCTAGGTCATTTGCCAACATTTGCCAGTCATCCCTAGCAACAGCTTCTCAAGACCCTAACCCTCTTATCTCAATTTTCCCTTCCCATTTTCAAATAAATCCTTTAGCCTGAATCAGTGAGTTCCTATAATTGTTATATCATCATCTGGGCTAAAGGGACTGAGGAGAGGAGAAAATATCAACTAATTGAGTTTAAAGGAAGTAGAGGGCTAAGGCTCCATTGTATCCAAGAAGTTGAGCTCCACTTTCTGTTGAGTTCTGCTCTCACCCAATAGGAGGACAGTTACTCCATCAGGGAGGGACCACTTACTCATCACCTTAAGGATGCCTACAGTTAGCAGTGGAGATTGACTGGGCATCACAGCTGAGACTGCTCATCACAGACAGCTCCAAATCTCCTGCTATTTTAGTTACAGGCTCCCAGGCCCCTGGTGACACTTTTACCACCAGCATCATAATATCCATCACATTATTATCTATTATACCACATTTGGAGTTTTTTTGGAAAAGATCCTGAAGTGGTTTGCCATTTCCTTTTTTATCTCATTTTATACATAAGGAAACTGAGGAAACAAGGTTAAATCACTTGCTCAGTGACACAGCTAGTAAGTGTCTGAGGTCAGAATTGAACTCACAGATGTGTCTCCTTGACTTTAGACCATTGTATCACCTCGCTGATTTATGCACACACACACACACACACACACACACACACACACACACACACACACATCCATACCCACACACACACATCCATACCCACATACACACAATAATTATTTTAATATATTCAGTTGCCTGTGAGATATTATGTTATTATTTTTTTCTGTTAAAAACATTATTCTGAGAATGGATACATACATTTCATCAAATTTCCCAAGGGGACCATAACACATCTGAAAATATCTACATAATCATGGATTCTACATTATCCAACAGACATAGAGCATGTCTATGTATCTATTTTAACACTTTAGTTTGTTGGAGTTTTTTAAAGTTAAAAGAAAAATTTTCTTTTTTTTTCTCCTAATAAATCTTTTAGACTCCTTTGATATAGCTACTACTGGCATCTATCCACTGGATGCTCAATAAATCTTAATTGAAAATTAGGAGCAAGGAAAGGAAGAAGATATAAATCACAATTTAGTATAAAAGGTTAACATAGATCACAATCTACAGAAGGAATGAGATATGTGGGACAATGTTTGGCCAGAGCCCCCAATATTAGTCATATAAGGAAGACATTAACCAGTTTAGGTCTCCACTTTTTTTTCCTGTAAGAAAAAGATAAGAATATAGCTCTCTTCTTTATCCAACTTTATATAGACATCTTGGACATCAAGAGATAGTGTTTAAACTCTTTGGAAATCAAATACTTTCTAACTGCCAAGTAACACCATTCTTATGATTATAAAAGTAAGAGATAAATCCCACCTAGGCTTTCATTCCTCTGGTTTTGTCAGTAGACCATACAAAGAAAATGAATTTAAGGGAACAAGAATTGATAGAAGCACATACTAGGCAAAAGCTGAATTAAAAGTCTCCTTTTAGTAGTGTAATAATATAATGAACTGAAATCAGCTTGCGTGACTCTACCTATCCAAAATCTATGGTTTAGTTAAGATCTTTCCATGATATGTGGAAGTGATAAAAGGTAGAACTATAACTGTGAGCCCACATGTGAGAGAAAAGCTTTAAAATATTTATAAATGAAACAGATAAATTCAATGCTAAGGGAACTTCATGGACATATAATCTAAGTCCCTCCATTTTACAGATGAAAGAAGCTATGGAGACAACTATATTCCTAAGTCAAACATTAATTAACTGCATAACTTTGGCCAAATTATTTTGCTAAAATTGGTTTTGGTTTCCTCAGACTGCAAATTGAGGGAACTGGAATATATAGTTTCTATTTAATCTCCGTCAATTAAAAGTATCTAGTATCCTTCACAGATGAGATGAAGTATTAATTCCTACACAAAAAAAAAATTTTAATGGTCCTATATACTAGTGCCTCCTCTATCAAATAACCATATATTTGTTTTCAATATATTTTATGCACTTATATATGGATATGTTACTTTCTGGAATGGAATATAAAGTTGCTAAGGGTAGGTACTGTTTTAACTTTGCATCCTAAGGGCCTTGCATTTGACATATGGCTATTGTTTAAAAAAGTTTGATGATTAATTGACTAGTTGTCTTTAACTTCCTTTTCTAACTCTATATGATTTATATAATGGCAGTCAACTCAGTGTCTTATGTTGATAAAATAGTTTAATATGATTAAAAGAATGAAAACAATGATCACATTAATGTTCTTAATTAGATATGCAAAATTATAAAACCAGAAGATAAAACTACATGTAAGATTTGTTTTTGTTTTTTCCCCATATCAAAATTACATGATGGATGGTTTGCCTCACAAACAGGTATTTTTTAAATCTTCTCTGACTAAGAATATTAAGGAAATAACTAAGGAAGAACACAAGACCTGTGTTCTTATAGACTATATCACTGGATCAATTCTTCTCCTCTTCTAAATGGGTCAATGTCTAGATATAGAGTCATTTTCCTTCCTCAAAGACCAGACCCCTAATTTTAAAAAGGAAGGCTTGTGCTGACTCAACATTTAGTCTAAAATCCTTCTCCCAAAGACACCCAGGCTTTAACTCACAAGTCAGGTTGATTCTATCACCTGCATATTGTAAAGATTAAAATTAATATATAATAACGATTATATTTTATAACATTTAATAATAATAACTAAAGTAAAAAAAGCTAGCTAAGCAAGCCATAGTAGTGAGGACAAAAGAGAGAGGGAGGAGTTACAGAACTATAAATAAATTATACATATAAAAAATGATGATAGTTATTAGACCAATGTTATTAGAATTTCCCACATGAGGAAATTCTTTATATTAGTTTGGCGTGGCAACTTCCCTGCAACTTAGACTCTTAGAGAGGTGCTTAGAGGGATGAAAAATTAAGTTCTATTATCAAAATAGCTTAGCCAGAATACATCAGAAAGAGAACTTAACTTCATCTCTCTTTCTGTATCTGTCTCTGTCACTCTCTATCTCTCTTTTATGTCTCTCATACTATATCACTATGTACTATTTTAGACTTAAATCATTTGTCAATTTGAAATAATGGATAAAAACCCAGGCACAGACCTATTTAGAACTGAGTTTAAGCCCTACATCTGAGAGTTATAGGGGTTTGGTGCTTGTTAAACTGTTGTGTAGCTCTAGTTGCAGAAGAGTTACTAATCTATTTTGATAAGGAAGTTTCTTTATAAAAATTCTGTTTCAATGAATCAATCACAGTTCTTGATCAAATAATAAAAATCCATATGAACTTTATTATATTACATAGTGTAATTATTGGTCTAGAGACCAGTGATGGGCAAGCTATGGCCTGCAGGGCCAGATGCAACCCCCTGAAACGTTCTATCCAGCCTGGTGATATTATTACTAATCTGACGAATACAATGAGTAGGATACAATACAATGAAACCTCGAAAGAGTTGCCTTAGAAACAGACCGTCAGATGAGCATTTCTTTTCCTTTGGCTCCTTCTTTAAAAAGTTTGCCCATCACTGGTCTAGGCTCTAGGCAACTCTTTCAAAGTTTCATTGTATTGTATCCTACTCATTGTATTCATCAGATTAGGAATAATGTTACTGGGCAGGATAGAACACTGCAGGGGGCTACATCTGGCCCATGGGCCTAGCTGTAGTTTGCCCATCAGTGTTCTAGACTATAAACCTAACTTTAAACAAACTTTTTTTTTCCTCAGCCATTATTTTGAAAAATAAGTTGCCATTAGTCTGAGTAAGAACCTGTATTTATTAAAAAAATAATTACAAAACTAGTTTACTATGTTTGATGGTTTACTTACCTATTCCATATACTCTTTCCACAACTTGGTAATGATGTTCATGAAATGCCTAAAAATCAGATAATTTTAGTCAGGTTAGTGAAAACAAAACAAAAAAAAAAAAACTAATCTGATAGTTCTGCAGCTACAGCAAATGATAAAGATAGATGATAAATAGATGGATAGTAAATAAGTGATACATACATATATATATAATTACTTTCATATATTTATATAAAGGAGGATAACAGATAGCAAATAATGATTTATTTTTTTCAGTTGTTTCAGTTGCAATCAAGTCAACACACCTTTAGAGAATGTTCCTACATCAAGTGGTGGTTTATCATTGTCAGTTCAAATTAAATTTGAGAAATATCTATTCAATCTATCTGGCCTTGATATCAATCAATATCAAATTATTTATTCAGGGTCTATTATGGGCAGTAAATTAAGGAAGATTTTAAGATGTCCAAGATACATTCCTGCCATTAAAGAACATATAATCTGTGTAGACAATATTCCAATATTATATTAAAAACCCTTGGAAAGCCAGTCAAAGATGGTAGACAAAGTACAAGACCCACCTGATCTCTACCAAATTATCCTCCAAAAGGGTCTGGTTATAAGACACTTGTCACATTGCTCATATTTAGATCCAGGGTTGGATTGTAGGTGATGAGCAGCACTGGTACATAGCAGCACTTGTAGGTACAGGTGAAAAGGAGACTTTGGTTGCAGTTTCAAGGAAGAAAAGAGTGCTTTTGGTTATCACAGAATAGAGCCTAAGCTAGGATAAATTAAACACACCTCTTCTTAGATTGTACTACCTTGGAAGAATAGAAATTTATAGATTGCTTGAGCTATCTCTGAAGGCAGCTGTACAAAGAACCTAAAGTTTGGAACAGTGCTCCCTTCATCAGAGGAACAGAACCAAATTTTAACCATTTTTAAGTTGAAAATAAAAGGAAAAAGACTTGAAAATGAGCAAAGAACAACTACAAAAAGAAACAATACAGAAAATTAGTTTGATGACAGAGAAGACCAAAACCCAAACTCAGAAGAAGGTAATAAAATCAATACTTCTGCATGCAAAGCCTCAAAAAATATGAGTTGATCTCAAGTACAAAATAAGTTAATGAAGTAGCTCAAAAAGGATTTTATAAATCAAATAAGAAAGATAGAATTAAAACTGGATAAAGAAATGAGGGTAATACAGGAAAATTATGGAGAAAAGTGATAATAGCTTTTAAAGGGGGGATAAAAAAGCTGAAGAAAAAATACCTTAGAAAAAAGAATAGACCAATTGTTGACTTACAAAAACCTACTGAAGAGAAGTCCTTAAAAAGAAGTATTTGTTAAATGGAAAAGATATACAAAAATTCATTGAAGAGAAAAACTTCTTAAAAGATAGAATTGGCCATATGGAAAAAAGAAGTACAAAAATCACTGAGGAAAAGAATTCTTTATATAGTAGAAGTGGCCAAATAGAAAGGAGATGCAAAACCTCACTTAGGAAAATCATACCTTAAAAATTAGAATTGGGAAAAAAGAAGCTAATCATTCTATGACATATCAAAAAACAATCAAGGTTTAGGGGGCAGCTGGGTAGCTCAGTGGAGTGAGAGTCAGGCCTAGAGACAGGAGGTCCTAGGTTCAAACCCGGCCTCAGCCACTTCCCAGCTGTGTGGCCCTGGGCAAGTCACTTGACCCCCATTGCCCACCCTTACCAATCTTCCACCTATGAGACAATACACCGAAGTACAAGGGCTTAAAAAAAAAGAAAAGAAAAACAATCAAGGTTTAAAAAATGAAAAACTAAAATTTGAAATATCTCATTAGAAAAATAACTGATGTAGAAAATAAATTCAGGAGAAATATTTTAATTATTGCACTACTTGAAAGCTCTGATCAAAAAAAAGTTTAGACATCATCTTTCAAGAAATTATTGAGGAAGCTGTCTTGATATTTTAGAATCAGAGAGTAAAATAGAGGTTATGATAATCCACTGATCACCTCCTGAAAGACATCTCAAAAGGTTAACTCCTAGGAATATTATAGCCAAATTCCAGAAATCTCAGGTTAAAGAGAAAAGATTGCAAACAGACCAAAGGAACAATCCAAATATCAATGAGCCACTATCAGAATAATACAAGATTGAGCAGTTTCTACATTAAAGGACTGGAAAGTCTGGAATATGATATTTCAAAGGAGATAGAGCTTCAACCAAAAATCACTTATCCAGCAAAATTGAGCATAATGCTTCAGTGGAAAAAATGGGTAGAAAATTTTCAATTTTGCTGATGAAAAGACCTATCCTGAATGTAAAGTTTGATTCTCAACCCCAAGATTCAGGAAAATAATAAAAAGGTAAATGGAAATGAGAAATCAAAAGACATTTAATAAGGTTAAACTGTTGACATGCCTACATGGTAAGGTTATTCTTGAAATTACTAAGAATTTTATCATTAGAAGAGTTAGAAGTAATATACATAGACAGAAGGCCAAGAGGTGACTAAACTATATCAGGATAATACTAAAAAGAAATTAAAGTGTGATGAAGAAGAATGCATTGGTTGAAAAGAGAAGGGAGAAATCTAATGAGATAAATTATCTCACATAAAAGAAGGATGAAAGCAGAGGGGAATATAGGGAAGGTAGGGAAGGGAGCACTTATGTCATACTCTCATTGGAGTTATTTAAAATTGAGATGAACCCACATAATCAATTGGGGATAGAAATCTATTTTACCTCATAGGAAAATAGGAGGGGGAAGGGAATCAGAGGGAGTGTGGGTGATCAGAAAGAAGACAAATTGGGAGATGTGATGGTCAGAAGTGAAAGAAGGGTATGAAATAGGATGGAGAATAATACACAGTAGTAATAATAGTGGAAACAATTACAACAGATTTCTCTAATAAAGACCTCTCTTCTCAAATACATATTGAAATGAGTCAAAAGTAAAAGAATACAAGTTATTCTCCAATAGACAAATGGTCAAAGGACATGAATAGGCAATTCTTAGAATATGAAAGCTCTTTATAGCCATGCAAAAAAAAATGTTCCAAATTACCATTAATTAGAGAAAGGCACATTAAAAATCTGAAATTAAAACACATCAAGTTGGTTATTATGACAGAAAAGGAAAAAATAAAGAACTTAGAATGGACATGGGAAAATTGAGATATGAATGCACTGTTGGGTAGTTGTGAACTGATTCAACCATTCTGGAGAATAATTTGAACCTATGCTGAAAGACTATAAAACAGTACACACTCTTTAACCCAGAAATAACCATCATTAGATATGTATTCCAGAGAGATAAAAATACAAAAAGGGGAAGGATTTATATTTACAAATATATATAAATCAGTTCTTTGTGTGGTAGCAAAGAATTGCAAAGTAAGGGGGTACCCATCAATTAGAGATTGATTAAGTTATAGAATATGATTATGATGGAATATTATTGTGTTATAAAAAATGACAAGCAAGAGGAACTCAGAAAAACCTGGAAAGACTTTTGCAAACAAACAGAATGAAATAAGCAGAACCAGGAGTACATTATATACAATGATAACACTACTGTGTAATGAAAAACTGTGAATAACAACTATTCTTAGTGATGCAATGATCCAAAATAATCCCAAAGGGTTTATAATAAAAAAAATGCCATCTGCTTACAGAGAAAGAACTTATGGAGCCTGAATCCAGACCAAAATAAACTTTTTTCACTCTCTCAATTTTTTCAAGTTTCCTCCCACAAAATAATTAATATAGAAAAATGTTTTACATCATCATACATGTAAATCTATAGCAGATTGCTTACTATCTCAGCAGGGGTTGAAGGTAGGGAAAGGGGCAAGAAAAATGGGGAGAAAATTTGGGGCAATTTTTTTCTAATTGTAGGAAGCTGAATTGTTTTTACATATAACCAAAAAAATTAAATTAAATTAAAGCATATCTTATTGATCATTATTTTTCTGAACATCTAGGACAGGGTATTATAGGCAGTTAGGACTAGGACTAGGTATTTAGTGAACTGGTACTGAATTTGTTGATAAGGTATCATGTATATATATCATATATGTATATGGATTTATATGCTTATATATATATACATATGTATGTGTAGGTTTATTTGTGTATTTATATACACACAATTATATGTACACCTATATAAGTATATGTCTATATATGTCTATAAATTTGTGTATATCAATCAATCAAAATTATTAAGTATCTATTTTGTGTCAGGTGCTATACTATATATATATATATACACACATATATGTACATATGTATATATATGTATGTGTATACATATATATATAGCATAGTTATAGTATATAAAAAGCAAAATGATCACTCTTTCCTTGACATTATTTTTTTTCCTGCATAATGTAATTATTCCATTCTCAGATGTATACAAATCAGATTTTAGGGGGTTGAGGGAGTTGCCTTTTATAAGAAGGGGAAGAGGTGGAAGTAGGGAGCACTAGGAAACTCTACCACTTGAAATAATAAATGATGGACTTCCTCCCTTCCATAGAGCAATGCCTTTCTCTCATGCCCTGTTTCCTTTCAGCTAATAAACCCTAATGAGATAGCATCGCTTTTGTTCTCTAGTGTTGTACAGCTGTCCTTTCTCACTTTGCCTTCCCTACTGGCTAATTTGTCTCCCTGATTACAAGTAGTTACCAGCTCCTGCTCTAATTTTCTCCTTTTTTTTTTTTTTTGTCTTTTGCTTCTTCCCTCTTCTAAAAGTGCTTCCTCACCTCCACTAACACTGTCAACTGAATTGGTCAGACAAAAAGAACATTTGCACTCTATTATTATCACCTGAGAAAATGCTAAAACAGGAGCAGCATAGAAAAAGAGGGATCAGGTGATGGTATAATACTTCTCAGGTTTCAGCTGTCAATGAGAAAAGTTAATTTTGAGTACACAGGCTGGAAGCTTATTGACCTTACTAAGGCCTAATGATGGGTATTATAAAATTGTAGTATTTTCCTTTCTCTTTTTCTTTTTTTTCTAAAATAAGATAAGCAGCCATGGTTGCTTTGGAGGTTAATGATGTCTTCTTAGCCATTGTTCTCATACTGAACCGTCTGTTTCTGTTGTGTCCCTATCTCTCTGCCTCTCTCCTTCATGCACGTGCACTCTGTAAACAAAACACAGGATGCAACTGGAGAAGTCAAATGATGACTCTCAACTGATATATATATATTTTTTTTTGGGGGGAAAGAAAAAACAAAAAGATAAAAAGCACTATAAATATCTGTTCAACCCAAAGCCAAACCCAGAGGGCACAAGTTGCTTCAAAGTGATATTTAATAAAGGACAAACAATCCCAATGGCAATTGTGGTTTGGCCCAAACTTAGCTTTCTATTTGTCCAGAGTTTGGGGTTCAAAAGAGTTCAGAATGTGTTTAGCCAAACACTTTTCCGTTTAATTTTCAAACCTCTGAATATTTTGTTGGAAATTTAATCCATCTGTTTTTCATTCATTTACTCTGAATTCATTAAAATGTTGCTTTCTGAATGTGATAGTATGTTCAGGAAGAGTTTTATAAAATATATATATAAATAATATATACATAATTTTATTTTTTATTTTATTTTTTCCCTTTGAACTAGGAAGTCATGAGTTGCTAAAGGCAAAAACAACCTGAGCTTCAAAAGCTCTTAGTTTTACTTTCAACAAACCTCAAGGGAGCCCAAGTGGATTTTATAGATTTTTAGAGCCAATCCACTTTCTCAGGCTGTCTTCTTTTCTTATATTGGGATTATTTTCTTATATTGGGATTATTTCCATCACAAAACATTCTTCTCCCTCCCCAAAAGTACATTCCAAGGAAAAGAAAAGGGGGGAAGGGGATTCTATCATCTCTCTAACATTTTTTCAATATGAAAATGGAATAGGGTTGGACCTTTCTTAGTGGCCAGAATTTGTTTTGTTCTCCCTTCAAAGAAAGTTTTTGGCAGCATCTAATATACTGGAGAAGACAAAAAAGACAGACATTAAATATTACAAGATGTGAACTGAGTGGTTTTGAAAATAATGTACAAATCCTGCTGACAAGGGTTACAGATGATGGTGGGAAACAGAGGAATAGGTTTAGATTAGTCGTATTATAAAGGATATATGCCTCTGGGAGAAAGAAGTTTTCTAGAGTTTTGATATTTTTCAGAGGTATACAGATAGCGGGTCTAGAATTGTGGCTTATAGACTTTTCAGATGCTCACTTTTGGTATTAGTACAGAGAGTAATAGTCACCTAGTCCTGTTTCTGCAACTAAGTTTTTTGTTTGTTTGTTTGTTTGTTTGTTTGTTTGTTTGTTTGTTTGTTTGTTGACTCAACCTGTGTTTCATTAGGATAAGGAACTAAAGATTTTCTAGAGGCCAAGTGACTTGTGCACATTAATTCATCTAGCATATTTATTTATTTATTTTTATTTGGGATATTTTCCCATAATTACATGTTTTGTGTTCTTTCCCTCTCCCCTAAGCCCCTCCACTCCCCGCCCCCGTCTCCGCAGTCGATGCACAATTCCACTGGGATTTACATATGTCATTGATTAAGACCTAATTCCATATTATTGATAGTTGGACTAGAGTTATTGTTTAGCATCTACATCCCCAATAATATCCCCATCAGCCCATGTGTTCAAGCAGTTGTTTTTCTTCTATGTTTCTCCTCCCATAGTTCTTCCTCTTAATGTGGCTAGTTTTCTTTCTCATGAGACCCTCAGCCTTGCACTGGATTCCTGCATTCATCTAGCATATTTAAGTAGAACTTGAACTTGGATCTTAATGATTCCCAGGTAATTTCTCTATTCTTTGCTGGTGGTTGAGTGCATACATATGTGTGTAGGTATGTGTATGTATGTATGTTGGGAGTGGGAGGGATAACTAGATTTGGAATCAGGATCTGATTCTTACACTATCAGAGTCTCACTTTACTAATTTATAAAATGAGATTGGTCTTGATGACCTCTAAAGTCCTTCCTAAACCCAATTCTATGATCCTTAATCTGTTTGTGTGTGCTCATGTGTGTGTATGAATGCATATGTGTAAACTGTATAACACTCAATAAGATGATAGTGCCTAGATCAGACACTGGATATGGACTCGAAATGGATAAGAAAAGTCCAGACTCATGATTTCTTTAGCATATAGTAACCCCATAAGAAGAAATTTCCTCTTACAATGTAGTCTAGAACTTTCTCTTCAACTTATATTATTAGAGAGACTCATTTCTTACCTTGCTACACTATTTTGGCACTTTTCTGCCTGATTTCTTCACCACCTCTAGGAAGGGTAATATTATGATAAACTCATAGATTTCATCTGACTAATGTACTTTACCTAATCTCTTCCCACTTCCACTATGATTTGAGGGTGGAATCATGAACTCCAAACTTCACTTTAAGAAGAGGGCCTAGATTAGCAATTTCCTCATTTCTCATCTAGCTGTTCTACTTTGGAACTCATCTGACTGGCTTCACCAAGGTAGAGGAGGAAAGATTGAATGTTCAAGAAAGACTAGCACCTTTGGTTTGAGGGTTTGCCATGTTCTTATATGGGTTCTTTTCTATCTTTAGTGTCCATTCTGGCACTCAACTCTTACCTGTGGCTTCAAGAAGCTGTAGCATGATCAGTGGACATTCCCTGGTAAATCATCTCAGCAGATGACATAAACTATATTGAGGGCAAACAATGGGCTATGTATTCAGCAATGACTTAGAAGATGTCTGCCCCAAGCATATGAAGACTTCCCCTAATGGAATGGTCAGATGAGAACATTTAGTTCCAATGACCATGAAGGCAGATGAAGCATACACTTTATATATTGAAGATGCCATGGCCATCCATTGTTCCCTGGACCATCACCAATCATCTGGATTATCAGACTATAATGACTGCAAGAGTGAGACTGATGACTGTGCAATTCTTAAATCCAATTTATGCACAAGTAAAGACACCATCTTAAGATGCCATCAGTTCTCTTTGAAAAGGAAGAACAAATAACAATGACAATTGATGAATATTTAGATTGATAGGTAGGTAGATAGATTGTCTAGCTATTCTTTGTACTCAAAGAGGACCAAAATAACATCATTGGTGATGTCTTCTGACTCATAAATGAAATAGATTTAAGTGAGGCATAATTGCAGAATGTAGTTAGTCTCTCTCTTTCAAAGTCATCCAAGACCAGTAACAAGACAAAAGTCAAGATAATTGGTAACGACTTGTGATGCAATGAATGACTTTGACTTTTCCAATGTCTATACAAGCTCTGAGTGCTTGGCACTGCTTATACCTATTACAAGTACCTGCTTCTACTCCTGAACATGGATTTTGGAACAAATTTTTCTCATTCACCCCCACCAACAGGAAATGTCTTCACATTTCTGGGGTAGACTCACACCTAATTCAGTGATGGGTTTGAGGACTGTCGGTTTTTCTTAACCTGGTTTAACCCATCTGCTAAGATAATTTGACATAATATGGTTACTGGAATGCTACAGCTTCTGCGATCCACAGGTGAGCGTTTGGTGGCAGGTGGATATCAAAAGTGGTCAAGAAGTCCTGAAAAAGGCTTGGCAAATTTTCACACCAAAGGCACTAGTCTTCTCCAAATACTCCATTTACCCTGGGTACATAGTGTGTTTATGTATGTGAGTATGTCTGTGATTTTATTGGTGTTCAGAGATCCAAGATGTAGAGCATCAACCGTTTTATAACTTATTGATGTAGAACTGAGACAATGCCACTTTACATGAGTTGTTCAGTGGGACTTAGTACTTGTCAGCTGAGACTAGAACTTAGTTCTTCCCTGACTTACAGGCTGGTCCTTTATCCACTACTCCACATTAACTCTTCAAATAAAATGGCTAGGCAGACAGCTAATTAATATACAGCTAGAAAAATAATGTTGATTATAACTTTGCTGAACATTGTGGAAAAAAAAGCATATCACTAAAATAAGATCCTCTTCCCACCTTACAGAGTGACTCTATGTGTATTTATAGCATTTCTTGCAAGTTCATCTAGATTCTGGTCCCACATATATGTTCTTTATGATAATGTACAAGACTACCTCATGAGTATAGATCAGGGGTCAGCAACCTTTTTGGTCGTGAGAGCCATAAACGCCAAATTTTTTAAAATGTAATTTCGTGAGAGCCATACAGTGCTCACATTGCACACTCCTGTAACAGTGTGCGCTCCTATAACAATGCCTGAAAAAAAAATTGACTTTATGGCTCCTGCAGAAAGAGCATATCTGGCCCTCAAAAGAGTCAGATGTGGTTTGAGAGCCATACATTGGAGACCCCTGGTATAGATGAATAAAAGTGAACCTAAGGATATTCACATGTAATATTACACATATGTATGTACTTACTGTCTACATTGAGAAGTATCCAGTGTTTTCACTCCCACACAATTTTTAGGGGAGGAGGGATTAAGGCTTCTGGTCACATTGGCAAATATCTTGTTACTAAAAATGAAGGTAAAATGATGAACATCAGGTGAGTGACTGAAGCAAGGTCAGGAGTTACAAGAGGGAATAGCAAAAAAAAAAAAAATGTTCCCTGAAATAATTTTAAATTACATTAGCCAAACACAAGTGTCAAGAAGGACTAAAAGTTTTCTTAATTTGTTGCATTTGTTTTGCTTCTGGCAATCTACATACATTTTTGAATTTCTGGCCATGATAACCAGCCCCACACTATATTATCTGAAGAAGTCTCTTCAGCTGGAGAGCTAACACTGTTCTCACTATCTCCACAGCATCAGCCAAGTCCCCTTGGCGGCAGACACACTCCAGTTTTCATTTATTCACCACATTAGGAACAAGGCCCATCATACATATAAGTGTTATAACTGGAGACCAAAGTAGCATGACTAGAAAGACACTGAAAAATCCATCTGTCCCCAAATCTCTCTCCCATAGTCCTACCATCAGGTCTGAACTTCACATCACTATGTTTAACATAAATCCATATTTTTAAATTAAACATTATATGTAGGAGAATTAATTTACTAACAGTCATTACATCTTGTAGTGTAAAAGAGACATTGGCTCTGGAGTGGGAGAAGGTGAATTCAAATCCCACCTCTCATAATTATTATCTGATTTTGGACTCATTTTCTTCATCTGTAAATGGAGGTTCTTAAATGAAATAGCCTATGTGGTCCCTTTTGTATCTATAATTATGATTCTATGAACCTAGTTGAAAAGAATATTCTTTACAGATGGAACACAAGACAGTTACACTTAGACTGGTAAGAGGAAGAGGAAAAGAAATGTTGAGGTAAGGAGTGATTCTTAGAAATAGCAAGCCCAAGAAGGATAATCCTATGAAAGATTCACATAATGAGGGGGTAGCATGAAAGGTTAGAAGAACTACAGGAAGTATCAGCAGCATACAGTGGAAAGAATCATAGATTGGGGATCAAAATATCTCAGTTCAAATGTTTACTCTGCTAAATATGCCTGTATAGTCACTCCCCCTTTCTCTGTCCTCCTTTTCTTCCTTTATCTAGGATTCCTTACTGGTAAAATGATAAGATTCAGCCAAATGGCCTCTAGGGTCACTTCTCCCACTTTAAAACACTGATTTTATCATTAATAGTTCACAGAGTTTTGCTTTGAATTTTACATGTACATATGTAAGAATTATATTATCTTCAGCTAGGAGATAGAAATTCATGCCTATGTGTCTAAATTGGCTAAGTTTTGCATATATGTACATAAGTATACATATATTTGGAAGTTGCATATAATTAATTGATGAAGCTTAATTTTGTACTAAGACTCAAATGACACAGGAGCTAAAAGGTCCAATGGGTCTACTAGCACTCATTTGTCAAATAACTCATTTTATTGAGAATTAAAAAAAAAAACTGATACAATTATCCTCTCATTTGCTCGTCGATAGACATAGAATAAAATTTAAATTACTATTTGCACATATAGAAAGCACTACATTGAGGTGGCAGACAAAGCCAATGGTATAAAAAACATTTGTCAAGTGATTGAGGTTCCTTATTTGGGCCGTGTTTTGCAAATGGCCATTAAAAGTAAAAATGTATCATTGTTATGAACTTCCTATGCAATTTTCACAGTACATCTTCTTTAACAACCCTAAGAAATCATGTTCTCTTTTATTCCTAAAGTCTCTTTAAAAGTAAATTGTTTTTGAACCTGGTATTTTTCCAGTCCATTGAAAGCTGTAGGTATGAAATGGACACAATTATAATATGACTTTTAATTCTCAGTGCTCATATGACTGACAAGTCCCAGGTGCTCTCGTCTATAGACAATATTCTCCGGGTGGCAGCATCTGGGTCCGTGGTAGATTTCACAGGCAGTTAGGTTGATGACTCTACAATTGCTTCCTGGTCTGTCACTTGGCTGACTGTTGATGGGCTTTGATGGGCTCTCCTGGTCCCCTTAGGTGTAATTTTTCTCTGACTTCTCTTTGATCCTGAGGTAATGGGGCATTTTATCAATTTCAGTGAATAGGTCTTGATCAGATTCTTTTAGTAGATCGACATTCCCAGCTGCCTGGTCAGAGAAAGGAGGAAAAGAGGTGAGGCAAAGGGCTTCTTGCCTCCTGTTTCTCTGTACCTTCTGCGTTAACCTTGTTAATGCATGCCAGGTGCTTGGAGCTTTATATTTAACCATGAGAACAGGTTTCAAATAGTAGAGCAAAGCCCAATTAGTCCTTATAAGGGCTCCTATCAAAATACTATTGACTAGGGATTTTTTTCCTTTATTGCAATTACACCCCATGTGGAGGACCTGCATATTGGTAGGGGCTTTAGATATATGATTTTTTTATTGACTTTTACATCAATTACAAAAAAAAGGAGGGAAGTATTCCTATGCACTATTTTCAAGTGATTTCAGAGGACAAAAGGAGAGTATAGATGTGAACCTTTGGGTACCTGAATTACTAAAAACCAAGTAAGGAGACATGAATATAATAAGTGATCACTAACTGCATTAAGCTCCTCTACTAAAGAGGGAAGAATCCAGCAACAAGCCATTGGATTTTTCACATTAAAGTCAATTATCAGAATGCTGCATTGGCACAAAACTTAATTAGAATTATCCCTCGATCTTCATTAGCATTCATGGAACTTTAAATTGATCATAGTGCATCTCAGGAGAAAAGTACAGAAGCAGGGTCATTCTATCATAAAAAAGGTGAGTCCTTTACTTAAAAGGATTGTTGTAAAATCCAATTCAAGGCTCTGACCCTTGCCTTCAGTGTAAAATATCCCCAAATAAATCAACAGTCATCAACCAATGTTATTCTCTGATGTGTAACTCTCAGACAACTCCATTTCTATTTCAAGATTAGACTATCATTTAGACAGTTGGATAAATCCTGGAAATTCCTGAAGAATTGATCTACCTTACCACCTCAGCCCTGTATGACTTTCTTTATTTTTTTCCCTCATTATCAGCCAAATCTATTTATTTATTTGTTTGTTTGTTTTTCATTTTATTTTTTAGAAAAAAATTTTCCATGGTTACATGATTCACGTTCTTGCTACCTCTCCCCCACCTCCCCCCATAGCTGACGTGCATTTCCACTGGTTTCTTCATGTGTCATCAATTGAGACCTATTTCCATATTATTGATAATTGTTCTAGGGTGGTCATTAAGAGTCTACATCCCAAATCATATCCACATCAACCCATGTGTTCAAGCAATTGTTTTTCTTCTATGTTTCCACTCCTGCAGTCCTTCCTCTGAATGTGGGTAGCATCTTTCCCATAAATCCCTCAGAGCTGTCCTGGGTCATTGCATTGCTGCTAGTACAGAAGTCCATTATGACTTTAAAGTTACAGTACTCTGACCCTTTCTATTCTTACAAAATCGAGGCTAATAAAGCAAGAGGTATAAGATGGAAAAAGAGTGCACAGACAGAAAAGAGTAGGGTGGAGAGTAGAGAAATGGTGATAATGTTCAATTGGTAAATCCAAGCTGGGCGAATATAAGTAATCAGGTATGCAGGCTCTTGTTATAATCTGGCAGTTTTATATTTTAAAAATAAACTAACAACTGTGAAAAAGGTTTTCAAAGTGGTATTACATATAACTAATTTCCTATACAGACATATGCACACAGATACACATACATAACTAAAAGCAGTCACAATGTCCACAGCAAGGGTATGATTAAATTAGTGTATTAATTAATTACAATGTAGTTATATTTATGTAACTATAGCACAGTTATGATCAACAAGTATGAAGAAAGCAAAAACCTTTGGAAGGAGCCTTAAGAGATGATATAAAAAAGAGAATGGAAAGAATAGAGATTATACTATGATTATATGAGAAAAATGAAAGGAACTCAAAATTTTGATGTGATTTTTTTCATTGAAATTAACTAATTTAAATGAGAGACAGCATGACACAGTGGAGAGATCATTAACCTTTCAGCCAAGAAAACATCAACTTGGGTTTCACCTGTGACACCTCTGTATAACTTTGGACACATTACTTAAACCTCTCAGTATTCTCAAATAATCCTGTAAGACTGACTATAAGTTACAGAGAAGATGCCAACTTTTATCAGAAGAGGAAGCTTCCTATTTCAAGCATCTTCTACACCAATGAAATCATAGGATCAGTCCTCAGTAAGCTTAGTATTGTATTTTAATAAAATATTTTATTTTCATTGATGGTTCTCTCCTTTAAACTTTTGTTTTTCTCAACTTCTGGATCATACAGTCTGGAGGTTGATAATTAACTCTCTATATGGTCTGGTTTTTTTTTTATAATTTTGAGATATCCCCAAAATTCTTTCCTTCCCAATACTCCTTGGCTTTAGGTAAAACCTTTCCATACCCCATTGATTTGAAATATGAAAGGAAATAAAATGTAGTTTTCACAGTGTTTATATAAAAGACATTAACTAGTTATAAATAAAGTTTTATTCTATTGGTAACTTATTTTTTGAATTCTAAAGATCTTCTATCTATGACTTTTTTCACTATACAACTACTTCGTGTTATAAAAATATACATTATCAATATGTAAACATAGTTTTCCCAAAATATATTTTAATAATCTTTTTAAACCCTCTGAAAGTATTTGTACCCTAGTTTGTGAAGCACTCACATAGAGCAATGATATTAGAATCAAAATATTTATGTTATAATTCCATTTGTACCATTATGTAACTTTGGGCTTCTAGAAAAGTTAGTTCACTACTCAATATCTCACTTTGCTTATTTATCAAACGAAAGTGTTCCAACTATCTGTGTCAATGGTCCAGGACATCAAAGAAAATGAAACAATTAAACTGCAAAATATTTTCCAAGGTGATATTCAGTAATGATTGATTGAAATTAGGGGGCAGCTGGGTAGCTCACTGAATTGAGATCAGAGGTCCTAGGTTCAAAAAATCTGACCTCAGACACTTCCCAGCTGTGTGACCCTGGGCAAGTCACTTGACCCACATTGCCCACCCTTACCACTCTTCCACCTAGGAGCCAATACACAGAAGTTAAGGGTTTAAAAAAATACCTCTTAAAGGAAATTAAAGCAATCATTATAAAAAAAAAGGAAATTTCCCCAATTGATAAATGGGCAAGAGACATGGATAGACAATTTTCAGGTAAAGAAATCAAAAGTATCAATAAGCACATGAGAAAGTGTTCTAAATCTCTAATAATCAGAGAAATGCAAATCAAAACAACTCTGAGGTATCACCTCACACCTAGCAGATTGGCTAAAATGAAAGAAGGGGAGAGTAATGAATGCTGGAGGGGATGTGGCAAAATTAGGACATTAATACATTGCTGGTGGAGCTGTGAACTGATCCAACCATTCTGGCTGGCAATTTGGAACTCAAAGGGCTATAAAAGATTGCCTGCCCTTTGATCCAGCCATACCATTGTTGGGTTTGTACCCCAAAGAGATCATAGATAAACAGACTTGTATGAAAACATTTATAGCTGAGCTTTTTGTGGTGGCAAAAAACTGGAAAAGGAGGGGATGTCCTTCAATTGGGGAATGGCTGAACAAACTATGGTATATGTTGGTGATGGAATACTATTGTGCTCAAAGGAATAATAAACTGGAGGAATTCCATGTGAACTGGAAAGACCTCCAGGAATTGATGCAGAGCAAAAGGAGCAGAGCCAGAAGAACACTGTACACAGAGACTGATATACTATGGTAAAATTGAATGCAATGGACTTCTGTACCAGCAGCAATGCAATGACCCAGGACAGCTCTGAGGGATTTATGGTAAAGAACGCTGCCCACATTCAGAGGAAGGACTGCAGGAGAGGAAACATATAAGAAAAACAACTGCTTGAACACATGGGTTGAGGTGGACATGATTGGGGATGTAGACTCGAAAGTACCACACCAATGCAACTATTAACAATTTGGAAATAGGTCTTGATCAATGACACATGTTAAAACCAGTGGAAATGTGCATCGGCCATGGGTGGGGAGAGTGCGGGGGGTGGAGGGGAAAGTAGGAGCATGAATCATGTAACAATGTTAAAAATGAATGTTAATAAATGGTAAAAAAAAAAAAAAGAAATTGATAAAATGATGGACCTGGACTAGTTGACCTCTAAGTTCTTGCAGATCTAAATCTAAGATTCTAAAATCTTCTATAGATGATGAGGCAAAGTTTGGAAGTGATGGAAAGGATGAGAAATAAGGGAATATTATGAAAAAAATATGAGATGAGAACAAACAAAACAATATTTTAGGCATAGCTAGTAAGTAATAGTGAAAATAATACCTATGTAGCTTACCAAGCATATCTGCATATAGCAAATAATGGTTATTTTTCTTATCTCTTATCTTATACACAATAAATGTTGAACTTGAACTTTGTAGTAGTAGAGCCATCTTATTTGGGTATTACCCAAATTAATGGCAATTCTGTATTCTAAATAGAAAGTTGGCTTTATAAAATGAGATAATAATTAGCACAGTGCCTGTATCATAGTAAGTGCTACATAAATGTTAGTTATTTTTATTATTGATATCACTAACTACTATTTTCATCAAAATAATATTCCAAGGGGCAGTTGAATGGCTCAGTGGATTGAGAGCTAGGCCTAGAGACAGGAGGTCCTAGATTCAAATTTGACCTCAGATACTTCCTAGCTGTGTGACCCTGGGAAAGTCACTTGACCCCCATTGCCTAGCCCTTACTGCTCTTCTGCCTTGGAGCCAATATACAGTATTGACTCCAACATGGAAGGTAAGAGTTTAAAAAATAATATTCCAAATATTAATAACTCCCTACTATAAGAAAGATTACTAGATATTGGGAAACAGACAACAACAGCAGCAGCAACAAAAAAAGATAACCTGTCATCAAGGAGATTATATCCTACTAGGGAATATGATATGATCAAAGATAAGTAAAAACAAGATAATTGGGAGAAGCACTAACATCTGGTGGAAATTAGGTAAAGTTTCATGTAGGGAGTGACACCTGAACTAAGCAATGAAAGAAGGCAAAGATTCTGAGATGGATTTGAGATGAAAGAGTAATCTCCAATCCATTACTTTTTCCTTGACTTTCTTAACTGTAACTAATAGAGGATCATATATTTAAAACCAGAAATTTTTTAGAGGTCATTACTTATAGGACTAAAATTACAGACGAGAAAAATGAGGCCTAGAAAAATGAACTAATGTCTAAGTTTATACAAAGGTTGAAACCACCAGAAATAGAATTTCAACCAAATTCTGCTTCCAAATCTAGTCTATCTTCCAGCATACCAGCATACCACATTGTATGATATATGTGATTATCACCAATTCTATAAATTGGAATTGTCTTTCACTTCTTATAATCCAAATCCAGTAAAATCCAATAACCTCCTAGGTTCAAATCCGGCCTCAGACACTTCCCAGCTGTGTGACTCTGGGCAAGTCACTTGACCCCCATTGCCTACCCTTACCACTCTTCCACTTATAAATCAATACACAGAAGTTAAGGGTTTAAAAAATAAAAAAAAATCCAATAACCATTTATTAAGGATGTATTAGGCACTCTGCTAAGTGCTAGGGATACAATTAATAAGAAAGACAATCTCTGACTTATGACCTATTGGGGCAAGACAACACACAAAAGAAGATAGGAAAGCAGAGTTAGCCTGGGGAAAGGGTACCTGAAATGGGGAAATCTAAAAAATCAGGCAGAGTAACAGACACAAGTAGAATCAGCTGAAAGTCCATTATCTACCCTTTATTAAGAAAGACTTTGAGAAGACTTTTTAACTGAAGCATTACAGTATCCATGGAATCAACATAGCTCCTGGTAAAATAATTTTATTTTTTTTGTCAAATTTTCTCACATTTCTGTAGGAGATGGTTGATTTTTGACAAAATTACTTTAATCCTCGCCCAAGATACAATCAATTGCTTTTATAAGTTTTAATCAACATGTGAACAAAAATTTTTCTGTCTCTACAATATATACCATACGATGCTAGATCCTGAGAGAAACCTACAATAAATATGAAAGAAGTATAACATTGTCTAATTCAACCTACTCAACTAAAGATGAGAAAATGAAGACCTTGGAAGTGTAAAGGATTTGCTCAAATTCACAATATAATAATAGGTCTGATATCTGACTCCAGTTTTATTGTAATAGTGTAATACTTCTTCAGTGATAGCATACTTTAACTTTTTTCTCTGTTGTGTGTGTATGTCTATATGTGTTCCAATCATTTAATGTTTCTTTTTAATTCACAGCTCAAATGTGTTATCATTGAAGAATCTTTCTTGTACAAGTACCCTGCACATTTTCACTACTTACAGAGTACTGGACTTCGAATCAATAAAACCAGTATTTAAATCATACCTATAATAATGAGCAGACCATGTGATCTCCCTGAACCCTGGTTTTCTCCTCTGTAAAATGATGATCTTCATCACACCTGTAGTTTGACTCATAGGGAAAATCAGATGATTTCTCAGAATCCCATCCTGAGTCAACCCATTGTACAACAGGGTTGCTAAGTATAATACAAGGAAATATGATGCTGCTATACATAAGATAACCTGTAGTGTTCATTAACATCATATAACCTGATTATCCCCTGAGAACTCAAGACTTGGGCAGAACAAATAATGTCTAAAATATGGATAAATTAACTGCTTTTTTTTTTTAACACTTACCTTCTATCTTGGAGCCAATACGATATAGTGGCTCCAAGGTAGAAGAATGGTAAGGGCTAGGCAATGGGGGCCAAGTGACTTGCCCAGGGTCACACAACTGTGAAGTGTCTGAGGACAGATTTGAACCTAGAATCTCCCGTCTCTAGGCCTGACTCCCAATCCACTGAGTTACCCAGCTGCCCCCAATTAACTGCTTTTTTAAACTAAGCAGCAATGTTGATACATTAGTTAGTCTTAGCCAACAGTTCTTAATCTTGGATCCATCAATCTCCCTTTTTAGTATTTAAAAACATTAACATTTAATAAATACATATTTTAATATATCAAAAATATTTTATAGCAATATATCTTAAATATATTAAAAATTTTAATATATTTTAATATCTTTTGAACTCTTTCAATATAATTAATTCCTCTTATGGTCTGTTTATCTTATTGAATGCACTGAAATCCATTATTCACAGAAGGGATTCATAGACATCACCAGACTGCCAAAAGGGTCTATGATATACAAAACAGTTAAGAACCTCTACTTTAAAGGATCACTAAAAACATCTTTGAAGCAATGCTCATAGAAAACAGAATGATGAGTAATTTTCCCTTATCCTGTTCCCAAATGATTGTGATGCCTTTTGCTAAGTCATACATTTTACAAATTCACCTTGTCCTATATATTGGAGCTTATGAGTGCTTAGCATAGTGACACCTATTAAAAACCTTATTGCTAAATAATTACTAATTAATTATTTTACCTGGGAAATTGTGTAAAAAAATTCTGTCCATAATAGTGGTCTGGTTATATTGCAATTTACTTATTGTATTCTCAAGTATATTTTTATAGTATGAACATTTGGCATCTATTATTTTATAAAAGATAATGTATTTCTTATGTATAATCCAAGTTACTAGCTCAGTGATGGACAATCTTTTAGAGACTGAATGCTCAAACTGCAACCCTCATGCTTCATGATCCTTGCCCATGGGGTGGAGGGAGGGAGAAGAAGAACTTCCATTGGGCTTCAGGGAAGAGGAGCAGGGGTTGTGAAAAATGTCCTCTGGCACAGCAAAGGGAGGGGCCTCAGTCCCTTCTGGTACTCATGCCATATGTTTGCCAACATGGCACTAGCTCATGCTTTGCTAAGTATTTGATAGGTGAAAACATAAGATAATAGCATGGTTGATGATATTAGTGATGATGAAATGCATGATGACTGAATGAGAGGAGATATATGGAAAATCAATCTTATACTGGCTTAAAACCAAAGTATCACTAGAAAATAAATTGATAGGTTTTCTTTGGGTAAGATGCCTTAAAAATGACAATTAAAACTAATTACAGTTGCCTAGTAACAAGGGAAGGTTCAAATTTACTTTAGGGCTTATTCTGATCCGAATGGGGCAACCCACTTGAATCATAACCCAACATCATTCAAGAATCATTCAGCTACCTCTACCTGCAGCCAATTACTTTAGGCGAAGTCCACGTTGACTTATGAATTTCTCTCAAACTACAAATATTTGAAGTTTGAAGGTGAAAATGGTATATTTGCTAATGAAAATTTGATATGAACAATTAAAAAATTCTCCAACACAGACAAGGTGATAGATTTAAATAGAGAGGTTTGTTTTAAGTGGGTGTTGCCTTCATTGATGGCATGATAACAACAACAAAAAAAACAAAAACATGGACAAATTTTATACAAATACAATTTCTTTTTAGACACTAGATTCATGGCTATTACAAACAATATAACTCTATAGGTTTCTAATTTTTATAATTAATTACTTATGTGTTTATAACATTTTGGGTCTATAATGTATATGAAAATACAATTTTCTTTGATTTCATTACCATGATAACTCTGCAAGATAGATTGCACAAGTACCATATTCTCCATTTATCTAATGAGGGAAGAATCTATTACCATAAAAGGAAATGACAGAATCTTAATGCAGATTGGAGCATATTATTCTTCACTTTATTTCATCGTAAATTTTTCTCTAGTGTAAATGATGTGTCTTCTTTCACAATATAATGAACATGGAAATATAAATTGTATGATAACACATGTTCAATGCATCAATCTATATCATATCATGTGCCATCATAGGGTGGGAAGGAGAAAACATGCATTCCAAAGTGTCAGAAAATAATTATTAATAATTGTATCAATATTGTTTTTTAAAATGACCAAAGAAGATTTTGGAGAGTCTAAGTGTCTAATTTCCTCTGACCTCAAGTGCAGTGTTCTTTTCTAATATTTCATGCTGATCTAGGAGAGATAGTGTGGCAAAATGTTTTGAATTTGATGTTGGTACGACCTTGGTTCAAAACATGCCTCTGACATTTACTAGATGCTTGGCTATGGGCAAGTTACTTAACCTCTTTGAGACTCTATTATAGACTGGTTTCAGCTCATTACTCTCAAAGAATATCAAGAAGAGTGGATACGTCCAGTGAAAAGGAGAATAAGTATAAGCCTTATTTCACGTGCTAGAACTCTGGGACTAGAGTCAGGTAGATCTTTGTTCAAATCCAGCCTCAGATATTTGCTAGCTAGGTGATCCTAGGCAATTCACTTAATCCTGTTTGCCTCAGTTTCCTCATCTGTAATGTTTGCCTCAGTTTCCTCATCTGTAAAATGAGCTGGAGAAGGAATTGGCAAAACATTTCAGTGTCTTTGCCAAAAAAAAACACCCTACCCAGATGTCATAAAGAGTCAGATATGACTAAAACACCTGAACAATAGCAGCAGCCACACTTATACATGTGTGTATGTAAATTATTCATCCATGCATGATTATATCATAATTCAGTGTAGGGAAAGACTCAAAAGCCAGGTGCCAGGTCAATACTAACAAAATAGGGTAAGAAGCTGAGGAAATTTACTTAGGAAAAAATAAAAACAAGATTTAAAAAGCCCCAAATATCCTTATATCTATAAAATATGTATTTATCTGCTGAATTACCTGTAAAATAAACCTTCTCCTGGGAAAACTTTTATATTTATGAGTAAAAATTATAATTGTTTGGCTTCATGCATATAAATTGTAATCAGTAGAGATCCTGGGGTATGGAAGATATGAGCATTCATTAAAAATTTTCAGTTAGTGCAGGAATATTGATTTTATTTGCCTTAAAGAACTATAGAAATGACAGTTATTATGAGTAAGAATTTATAAATGTAAAACAACAACAACAATATATAAATACAATTTAAGATATTTTAGGCATATTTCAGATAAATCCAAATATTCCAGTAAAATCAGTGAGCCAGTCAGGCCTTGGGAAAGTTTCTCTTCACTCTTCATTTTGCAAAGATAAATGTTTGTAGAATCAAATAGTGTGTTATTACAAAACATTATCTTATATTATTTCATGGGTATAAGTATAAATCCTCTTATTGCTTAATAACAGATTAGCCTGAGTTTGGAATTCTGATATAGCTTTAATTCATGACACCTCCATGTAATTACTCATTCTCAATGCATGACCAGCCCATATCCTTCTTCAGTCATATACATGCTGTTAACCTTTTAACATCTCATACTCGTTATTGTCAGGAAGATGCTACTTTTAGATTATTTCCGCCATGCACTCTTTTTCTTTGCACTTTGGGTTGCCATTATTTTGATTCTTCTATGGTCTTAGTGTTTCAGTAATTTGTCACTTCCAGGAGGATAGTAGTATTAAAGAACTGGACATTTGCTGCAAGGAACTGTTCGCGATTATGGAAAATGCTGCATAGTTTTCCAAATGAGATCCAGCCCAATCTCCTCCTACTCAAATCTGGTCCAATCTTACTGTCCATTTGCAGCATCTGCCCAAAATATGCATTGATGCACTGACTCAATGGCCTATTAATCCATCCATATGGCATAGTTTCAGCAATATTTTTCATCTCTTTTGATTTTCTACTGTGATGGATAAACTCTGTGTGTGTGTTTGCATTATTCTCAGTTTCAATAAGACTTTTTGGTATGCTAGGAATTAATTCAAAATCACTTCACAATAGGCTACAAATATGATAATTTTTAAAATAAAATAGGAATGATAGTGTAGAAAAGAATTTTAAATTTTTAGTTATTTTTTAATACTAGAATATCTCACAGGAATTAAACAAAGTGGAAAAGGTGGGGCAGAAGAGAGAAAAGGGAAAGGCAAGAGCTGGTAGAATTGACATGGAAGTGTTTAGTAAGAGAAGACAAGCAGCTGGGTAATAAAATGGAATATAGTATCACATATTCCCTCAACTGAAATAGGATAAGGTGGATACCTCATAGACCATCTAGTCTAATTTTCTTATTTGACAGATGAAGGAACTTATTAGTCGCAGGGATATTAAGTACCAACCTCTAGGTCACATTAAGCATCACAGAAAGGATTTTACTTGTGTCCTCTGACTCTAAAGTATATGATCTTTCTACCCCATTAGGCCTCCCAAATCCCATTCTTCTCTATGTCTCCATAATGCTTCAGTTATTTGTTACCTGTAGAACTTATTCCCATTCTTCCTAGTGTCATATTTATTTTTGTCTGTTTTGTCTTCTCAAATGAAACATGTGGTGTGAGATTGTAAATGACATGAAGCATTTCCTTTTCAGCTTCATATTATTTTCCATGTCTATTATAGTGTCTTATACATAACAAAAACTCAATCTGTGTTTGTTGAATTGATTGAAATGGTTGATTTATTAGTAAAGCATGTGGCAGGTACTCAGTAAATATTTTATTAAATGACCAATGTAAGAAGCTAGAGGGAAAGAAAATAATAATAACTGACATTTTTAGAGCACTTTAATGTTTGCGAAGTATTTTACATACATTATATGATTAGATCTGCATCCCAAATTTTTGAGATAATTACTTTGAATATCATTATCCTAATTTTTCAGATGAGAGAATTGAGGATTAGATAGGTTAGATGTCCTTGACATGACTAAAAAATGAATATTTGAGGTGGGACTTGAACTCCAATTCTAGCGTTTTATCCATGGGAACTACCAAGATTCTGGAAATGATTATGTCCTCCAAGTACCCCAGCCTAAGTATCTTTGACCTTCAAGTGATTTGATCACTTTATTTCTTTCTAATAACAGGGTACAAATGATAGCATGTGCTCTGATTAGATACATAGAAACAATCTGTTACGTGACAAAAAGTAAGTTGATATTTTAGAAGGGACAACATTGATTTCTTTCTAGGATTTATTTTGCATCATATTATAGAGGCATTATTGTTGAATTTGGAGTCAGGAATGCCTAAATTCCAATACCATCTCATTCAGGCAAAAGTTGAGTAACCATAGTCAAGGCACTTATCCTCTACCCATAAGGCTCCTTATATATTTCCCTCTATAAAGTAGAGATAATAACTTCACTATAGAACTCAAATGGTTAATGTGTGGATAAATATGAGCTAAGTTCCAACTTAAATCTCATCTCTCCTAGGAAGCCTTTTCTACCTTCTCTTTATTATACTGAATTCCAGCTTTCAATTATTTTTTCTACGAATAGTTGTACATATTTATTTGTTTGTTGTCTTCCCCATTTTACTGTGAGCTCCTAGAGGGCAGGAAATTTTTTGCTTCTTCTTTATACTCCCAGTATTAAGCATACTGCCTGGTATGTAGTAGAGCTGACTACCAATTGTTGATCTTTTGATTTTTGTATGCTCCTTTTGACAAATTGATAATACCTTATAGACCTTCTACCTGTAAAGGAAAGTGAAGCAAATATATAAGCTATTTTGGCCTGTGAAGTGGGGGATTATGTCATATATGGCAAAATCTGATTTCACCCCTGGTAACACAATGCTAATTAATTTAAAAGGGGGAAAATAATGAATTTAAAGGGATACCATATGGCAGGCCATAACCTTCACACACTGTGCATGAAATGAGCAAGTATCTTTTGCCTGCTGGTGTCCCATGTTGTTTCTGGGGATGTTGGCATCTTTCATTCCAGCCCAAATTTCAAGGCCCTGCAGATACCATAAGCTTTGGGGTCTGGACAAAGGGGCCTTTCAAGTTTCATATCATCTTTAGACTTTCATGCACCAGCTGTGAAAATCAATTAGCCCTGGTGGAAACTGAGCTGCTGTATGTTCTCAATAATGAAAAAGACCAACTGCACACTGGTAATTTTCTCTGTCCTTACAAAGACTGATGGGGCCTTTGAATCTTTTTTTGCTGCTCCGCAGAATTGCCTTTCACTTCTGTTTTGAAAGTTGCCAGACATGCCGGATAGATTAACACAGAAGAGTCTTTGGAACGGCAGGAAAATTATACCGTAGCACACCAATGACATTTGTGACTCCCTCAGGCTGGTATGCAGCCATCAGACAGTCAAAACAAACACCACCTAAACACATGCCAGAAGTTAACTCCCCCTCTCCTGGGCTCCCTTGATTTTTTTAAGGGGGTGGGGGAAAAGTGGTTGATGGTTCCTCATCTATTTACAAGACCCCATTACTCAGATACCGCCTCAAGAAAACAAAATGAAAGAGCTGACATAAAGCTTCCTTTATTAGATCCAGGATTATAATGAGGAAACAGCTGATGTGTTGAGAGGACTGTAAAATAGCAGAGGGGCAAGAGTTCAGTCATTGGTTGCTGGATTTAAAATTGTCTGAGTAGGCAATAGTCAATAAACACTCATTAAATGCCTACTATTTGCTAGGTATTGTGCTTTGCCAGAGATTGGTTCTGATTCCAGAAGGGGGGAGAAAGAAGGTCTTGAATCTCTCTACTATGCTATTATCAGTATTCTAGTTATATAAGAAAATATTTTTATTTAATAAAATGATTGTTAGAGATTTCACACAACGGGATGGACTTTTGGATTTGGTGGCAAAACCGATAGAAGTTATGTAATAATGAAGTGTCAAGATTTTTAAATTATTTTCTCTACATTACATGTCAATACAATTGTTAATAATTGTTTTCTACCATTTTGCAAACCATGTCCTATCCATACTTCCTTCCCTCCCACCCCAAGATGGCAAATAACATAATATAAAGGTTGTGCATATGTTATCATACAATTCATATTTCCAAGTTTATCTCATTGTAAAACAAGGCAAATTGCTTATAATAGAGGAAAAATTCATGGAGGAAATCAATTGAAGAATGGTATGTGTGAATCTTCATTCAGATTCCATCAATTTCCTTACTGGTGGTAGATAGTCTTTTTCATCATTAGTCCCTTGGAACTGTGCTTGATACTTGCATTGCTGATAATAGTTGTCATTCTCAGTTGGTCATTGAATAAAAAGGGTCTCAAGATTTTAAAAAATAAAATGTATTTCCTTATTTCTTTAATTTATGAAGTTTTGCTAAAGCAACATCAAATATCTATCTTAGTTTTGATAAATATGTACATATTTAGACAGCTTTGTGGAAATGAACAATAAAATAAATTAATTTGGTAAGATAATCTTATGACTAAAATGGTAAGCTATTAATATAGTTCTTAAAGAATTACAAAGTATTTTATATATATTAACTCATTTGATGTTCAGAACAACCATATAAACTAGATACTGTTGTTCTCATTTTACAAATAAGGAAACCGAGTTATAATCCATCATCTTAAAGCTAATAAAGGTCAGAAGCAGGATTCAAACTCAAATCTTAATGACTCCTAGTCTAGCATTAACCCACTGTATCACTAATCTAGATAGATGGATAAGTGATAGAGAGACACACAGACAGAAAGAAGAAAGGGCAAATAGACACAGTTAGATAATTTGATGGGCCTATATCTAAAATATATATAGTTTATTCTATCTATAGAGATTACAACCTATTCATGACTTCTCATCTTGTTTACTTTTTGTCAAAGTCCTTTCATATATTTTCTACCAAGAATTTAATATATCATTAAGGCCCAAGTTCATTAAGATCAATGCAGCACATTTTTTAAGCTAATTTCCATTCCATCTTCACCTTTGGTTCTTAGAAATTCCAGGGATTTTTTTCCAAGTCTCAGCTCAAGTGCTACCTCTTCAACGGATGCTTCTTTATTCCTCTAGGAATTCATACTTCACAGTTTTGCAATTGCTTCATGTTTACTTTGGGTTTACCTTGTGCAGAGTGTATAGAGGGTCTTCTTGGAGTCAAAAAGACTTGGGTTCATGTCCTGCCTTTTGTACAAAGCTATTTTATGGCCATGAGCATGTCTCTTAACCTTTCAGTATCTATAGTCAGTTCTTTAAGACTATGAGATCTCCCATACTAATGAATTGATGGGTCCAGATATCATGATCATGATCATGTTTATTACCGTCATTATTATCAACATCTTTGTCATCATCACAATTGTAAGTATTTTACCCTCCTTATCCCAAAAGGACAATCTGAATAGAAGGAGAACAAAAATGAATTGCCAAATATAGAATGAACTTTCATTTGTGTATAGCGGACATATAGCTCAACATTTATAGTCACCAACTCATTAGATAAAATATTGAGTGGCCCAGCATTCTGTGAAAGAGTTTTAGAAATGCTACATTAGAGAAAAACACTGAAGAAAAAAAGGATGGTATATAAATTGATATAAGTTAATGTACCATGCCCCAAAGTCCAATAAAATTTTCTCTAATATGAAAATATTGAATTATATGTATAATTTATGCAATTTGGATGGTTTATTGTCATTATCTTATTTTGTTTGAAAATATGATCCCTCTCATTAACAAGAGTGGAAAGCAAACATCTAGAAAAGGAACCTCTGATCATAAAGTCAACATAATCTCATGAAGAATAGGCTTCACCAGGCTAACCTTATTTCCTTTTGTTTGGTAGCATTACCAGGCTGAAAGAACAGATGAATGGTTTAGAAATAGTTTACCGATATTGTATAAAGCCATTTGTACTTTTGCTATGATAAAAATAGAGATGTGTGGTCTAGAGAATATTGAAATTAGTTGAATTTATTTTTTTGAAGGATTAGACACACAGAGTGGTTATTAAAGGCCCAATGTCAACTTAGACAACAGAATAGATAACCAAGTCACAGAGTTTGGTCTCATGTTTTCTCACATTTCTACCAATACCCTAGATAAAGGCACAGATGACATCCTGATCAAATTTACTGATAATGCAAAGCTAGAAGGGACATGACAATACAATAACTAGAAACCAACATGATCTTGACAAGCTAAATCAAATTGGGCTGTATTGAATACAATGAAATTTAATGGGAATAAATAGGATTATTGCAAATTTCTCTTTCAAAATCAACTTCCAAACTAGAATATTAGGGAAATATAGTTAGAAGGCAATTTGAGAGACTACGAAATCAGTATGAATCAATAGTGAAAAATGGAACCAAAAAGGAAAATAAAGAACAAAATCCAATTTTTTTCATTATGAAAGTCATAGTTTCCACAAATAAGAAGATCTCATGAGCCCTAACTGATCAGACTACATGTGAGGCATTATATTTAGTTCTGCATACTGAATTTAGAAAGAACATTGCCAAACTATAGAGTCAAGATGATAGGAAGTACAATCAGGAGTATGTTTAAACAACCAGTTTTCTGGGGGAAAAAATGTACACATGGCATGCTTTTTAGGTTTAATTTGCTTTGTTAACATTACCCCATAAATTTCTTAAATCTAGATAAACAGTAAAATATAAAAACAAGCCCTGATTTTTGATATGTCAAGTTTTGAGGTTTAAATAAATGCTCACAATGAAAATTTAACAATGAGCTCTCTAAGCCAAGACAAACTGCCTCTATTATATCCCTTACTAGACAGTGAAGAAAATTGAGGCTGGTGCATAGCTTTGGAAGAAATTTGGGATACTGATGCTGGAGGAAAGAATATTTAGGGAGTTTTATGACAGTGGTGTTCAAGTACTGGAAGAATACTGTGATGTGGTAGCATAATAGACTTCCTCTATTTGACCACAGAGGACATAAATAGGAATATGATAAGGGTAGACATTTCAAAACCAAGTTGAGGCTTTGATCCTGCCACATCCCCTCTTTCTTGATTCCTCTACGTGAGTGAACCTATAGCACAGTGCCAAAAATGGCATGCAGAGTGCTCTCTGTGGGCATGTGGCTACCCTCCCCCCACCAGAGTTCATTAGTAGAAAGGCAAAGGTTTCCTTCTTTCCTTTTTATAATTAGATTAACCAGTACTTTGTTTATTTTATCTGTTTTTTCAAAATACCAGCTTCTAGTCTTATTTATTAATTCAATAGTTCTTTTACTTTTGATTTTATTAATTTCTCCTTTGATTTTTAGTATTTCTAATTTAGTTTTCATCTGAGGATTTTTAATTTCTTCATTTTCTAGTTTTTTTTAAGTTGCATGCCCAATTCATTAACCTCTGCCCTCCCTAATTTGTTAATATAAGCACTCAGTGATATAAATTTTCCCCTTAGAACTGCTTTGGCTGCATCCCATAGGTTTGGGTAAGATGTTTTATCATTGTCATTGTCCTCAATGAAATTATTAATTGTTTCTGTGATTTGTTCTTTCACTAAATTATTTTTGAGAATCATTTTATTTAATTTCCAATTAGTTTTTGGTTTGTCTCTCCATGTATTCTTACTAATAACTATTTTTAATTGCATTATGATTTGAGAAGGTTACATTTATTATTTCTGCTTTTTTGCATTTGTTTTCCATGTTTCTGTGCCCTATTACATGACCTATCTTTGTGAATGTTCCATGTGCTGCTGAAAAGAAGGTGTATTCCTTTTTGTCTCTATTTATCTTTTCTCCATATATCTATTAACTCTAACTTTTCTAGGGTTTCATTCACTTCTCTTATCTCTTTCTTATTTATTTTTTGTTTTGATTTATCTAGATCTGATAGGGGAAGTTGAGGTCCCCCACTAGTATGGTTTTGCTATCTATTTCCTCTTTGAGCTCCACTAGCTTCTCCTTTAGAAATTTGGAAGGTATACTGTTTGGTGCATACATATTGAGTCCTGATATTTCTTCATTGTTTATATTGCCTTTTATTAGGATGTAGTTACCTTCCCTATCTCTTTTAACCTTAACTATTTTTACTTTGGCTCTGTCAGAGATCATGATAGCCACCCCTGCCTTCTTTTTCTCATTTGAAGCCCAAAAGATTTTGCTCCATCCTCTCATTTTCACTCTATGTATGTCTGTCTGTCTCGTGTGTTTTTCGTGTAGACAACATATTGTTGAGTTTTGGTTTCTAATCCACTCTGCTATTTGCTTCCATTTTATGGGCAAGTTCATCCCATTCACATTCAGAGTTATAATTATCAATTGTGCATTCCCAGATATTTTGATTCTCTCCTAGTCCTGTCCTTTCTTCTTTCACTGTTTCCTTCTATACCAGTGTTTTGTTTTAAATCAGTTCTTATAACCCCCTCCCTTGTTGTACTTCCCTTTCTCTCCCCTCCATTCTTATTCCCCTCTTATTGTTCTTTAAAGCCATGCGGCTCTTCCCCACAAGCCCTCTCCCTCCCTACTATTGCTTCCCTCCCCACCAGTCCATTTGTTACCCTTCTACTTCTCTATAGGGTGTGAATCAATTTTCTTCCCCTATGGATTTGATTGTTCTTCTCTAAGTTGATTTCAATGCACTTAAGTATTGAATATTTCCTCTCTCTAACCTCTTTACCCTTACAGTGTAAATTGTTATTTTTCCCTGTTGATCCCATGTGCTTTTTATGCAATATAAATTTATTCTTTTTTGTTTGTTTTCCTATTTTTCTTATTATCTTCTTCCCCCACAGTTTTGTATATATTTATACCTACATACATATATACATACAAACATACATATATATTTATATATCACTTGACATTTCATCCTATACAGTTTGTCCCTGTTCTCTCTATGTAAACTTCTTCTAGTTACCCTGTTGGTAATAATAATTTTTAATATTTGCCAATACCTTATTTTCTTCTTGGGATATAAATTTATTGAACTTGTTGTGTCCCTTAAAGAAAAGAATTTTTTTCTCCTCCCCCATTCTCTTAATTACCTTATGTTGATTCTCTTGAGTTCTGGGTTTGGGCAGCAAACTCTCTGTTTAAGTCTGGTTTTTTCTTGATGAATGTTTGGAAGTCCTCAATTTTATTGAATGACCATACTTTCCCCTGCTGCAATATAGTTACTTTTGCTGGATAGTTGATTCTTGGTTGTAGACCCAGTTCTCTCGCTTTCCTGAATATTGTGTCCCATGCCTTCTGGTCCTTCAATGTAGATGCAACCAGATACTGTGTTATCCTAACTGTGGTTCCCTGATATCTGAATGACTTCTTTTTAGCAGCTGGTAATATTTTTTCCTTGGTCTGGTAGTTTTTGAATTTGGCTATAATATTCTTAGAAGTTGTCAGTTGTGGATTAAATGTTGGAGATGATCTGTGGATCCTGTCGATTTCCACTTTTCCCTCTTGCTCAAGAATTTCTGGGCAATTTTCTCTGATAATTTCTTGTAAAATGCTATCTAAACTTTTTATTTTATCATGATGTTCTGGTAAAACAATAATTCTTAATCAATTGCATAAAAAATCAAGCCATTCCTCAAATGATAAATGGGCAACGGACTTGAATAGGCAATTTTCAGATAAAGAAATCAAAACTATGGAAAATGTTCTAAATCTAATAATTAGAGAAATGCAAATCAAAACAACTCTAAGGTACCATCTCACACCTAGCAGATTGGCTAAAATGAAAGAAGGGGAGAGTAATGAATGTTGGAGGGGATATGGCAAAATTGGGACATTAATGCATTGCTGGTGGAGCTGTGAACTGATCTAACCATTCTGGATGACAATTTGGAACTATGCCCAAAGAGCTATAAAAGAATGCCTGCCCTTTGATCCAGCCATACCATTGGTGGGATTGTACCCCAAAGAGATCATAGATAAACAGACTTGCACAAAAATATTTATAGCTGAGCTATTTGTGATGACAAAAAACTGGAAAACAAGGGTATGCCCTTCAATTGGGGAATGGCTGAACAAATTGTGGTATATGTTGGTGATGGAATTCTATTTTGCTCATAGGAATAATAAACTGGAGGAATTCCATGTGAACTGGAAAAACCTCCAGGAATTAATGCAGAGTGAAAGGAGCAGAGCCAGAAGAACATTGTACACAGAGATTGATACACTGTGGTAAAATTGAATGTAATGGACTTCTGTACTGGCAGCAATGCAATGACCCAGGACAATTCTGAGGGATTTATGGAAAAGAATGCTACCCACATTCAGAGGAAGAACTACAGGAGTGGAAACACAGAAGAAAACACCTGCTTGAACACTTGGGTTGATGAGGACATGATTGGGGATATAGACCTGAAAAGACCACACCAATGTAACTATCAATAATATGTAAATAAGTCTTGACTGACCACACATGTTAAAACCAATGGAAATGCGAGTTAGCTAGGGGGAGGGAGGGTTTGAGGGGGTGAAGGATAAAGTAAAAACATAAATTATGTAACCATGGAAAATTTTTTCTAAAAACAAAAAATTAAAAAAAAAAAAGTAGAAAGGCAGAGGGACTCAGACAGAGCTGCTCCCTCCCCCCTCCACCGTGCTCAATGCCATTTTTTCACATTAACTTGCCCCTCTGCCTAGCATCCCAGTGGGAGCACACAGGACCTAAAGTGGGCAGCTCATGGATCACAGAGCTGGAGGGGATCAGAGTACTCTAGCCACTCCCCTCTGCCTCTCTACACCTGCTGAGGACCTTCCTTACTTCATTGACCCCTCTGCGCAGCAGCTCAATGAGAGTACTTTCTTCCTTCCCTGTGTGGGGTGAGGATGGGGTGGGGTGCTGTGGATGGGGGAGGAAACTCAGTATGTGGGGAGGGGCACAACACGCAGTCTGGTGGGGGCAGGCATGGCGCTGCTCTAGGTGTTAGTATCCCCCTTCTTTCATCATTATATCTTGTCTTGATTTTATCCCATATTTGCAATCTGTGAATATGCTATATCCCCTTTAATAGAATGCAAGCTTCTTGAGATCAAGAATATTTTTTCCACTTGCGTATTTATATTGCCATGACATAGTAAGGTACTGAAATAGCGTATGCATTTAATAAATTCTTGTCCCGTGACTAATTGCAAATTAAATAAAGGTTTCCAAAAAAGCAATTGCTGCCTCATTTGGTAGTGGATCTCCTGTCATTGGAGATTTTCAAGCAAAAGTAGGGTAACCACTTGCCTAGTATATTGTGTTAGGGACTCTTTTTAGGTTTTTGTTTGCATTGAATAATCATTAAAATACCCTAAAATGAAATTCTAAGATTTGGTGCTTATAGGGGAAGGGTAGACTTTATGTTACAGCTGTTCCAACTGTATGTTATTGCCACCTAATGGCATCACATAAACACTTCAGTCACATGATCCCTGAAACCCTGATGGGGAGGGGAATCTATTTAGCCATCATGGTGAGTAAGTATATGATAACAGATATTATTTCAATATGTATATCACAACAAAAACATTAGATAATTTTTAAAGAAAATGAATCAGTTAATTTGACATTAGTGATCTATTAAAGTTAAATGATCCAGCCTAATAATTAATTTATTTTAACTGAGTCTGCAGGCTTCATTAAAATAGTGTCTATCAGTGAGTTTGATGAGTAGTTTGGCATTTTATACTTTAAGCGGGGACCCAGACTTAGTTAATATTTTCAGATTTTGACACTCAAAAAGCACAAAGAAAAAAATTAATATATGTATTCTTTTATAATAGAAATTTAACCCAAACACACTCATAAATTAATTGATCTTCCCAGCTGGAAGTATTTACCCATTTTAAATATTGAGCAATGTCATGGAGATAAGTGAATATGTGAATAATAACTTGGCCCTGTCTTGATTACCAAATGTATTATTTTCATCAGTTTGTTTCACTTTCCATTCTTCTGAAACTGTTCTATAGTACTAAACTTAGGAAAAATATGACTCAAGTTTGGACTCCCATGGAGAAAAACAGCATGGAAGATTTTTGAACTATTATATCATGGAAAAAACACTGGACTTATAGTCAAAAGATATGAGTTGGAGTTCCATTTATGCCTTTTTCCTTGTTGTATGACCTTAGGAAATTCAACTGACTTCAGTGGAAATCCATTTACACATTTGTAAAAAGATTACTTTGTTGAAGATTGCCTCTTAGAGCTTTTCCAAGTCTGAGTTTCTATAATTTTGTGATTCAAAGGACTTAAAAAGCAAAGATTTCAAAACATAGTAAATCATTCCAAGGTTTGTTAATTTTAATTGGAACCATAAACATTTCAGGCCATGTGTTATAAGAATCATTTTCCCTTTTAATGGTTCCTCAAGAGCATGTGTGAGAGTAAGGACATCTAACAGGTGCCTTGAAGGTAGGTGTAATCTCAAAATAATAATTTAGAAACTTCTCTGTGACTAAAAATCTAGCCAAATTCTTCAGAAACATTATTTAATATATGTGTATTGCACATATACATATGTATGTGAGTAAATAAGTGTCTATTGATAACCCCTCTGCCTAAATCTAATGTAATACTCATATGGAATAATTAGTTCACCACCTCCACCACTACTGTCCTTCAAGTAAAAATAAGGTAAATAGTAAATACTTTAATCTTAATAAGCCTGTCATTCATAATTTGAACTTTGGTAACTGAATTATTGAATAGATTTTGTTTTTGGTAGTGGTAAAGATTATATATACGTATATATACATTTTTTTTTGACCTGAGGACATGGCATCTACCATTAACTATTCCTGTGAGCAAAGCCATCATTTCTCTTAGACTACTCAAGAAAATATAAAATACAAGTAAAGAGGACTGAACTGTTTCTAAATTTTTGTCATTTATATTTATAATTATTATAAAAATATGTAACTTATATGGGAATTGGAGAAGTGTCAAATGTTCCTTTCTTGGGGAAGGGTCATCAAATACTAACTCCTAAAGAAACCGATGGGAATATTTTCATCCCATATTAACTATCCATTTCAAAAAAAATAATTATTCATTGGACTTTCACATACATACCTGGATAAACTATGAGAGACTGATGTTTAAAAAACAGTGCACCTCATCAGTGGTAGTCACTTATTTGAGTGTTTTTATTTAATTGTTTATCTTTGGTACAAGGGCAGATACAATTTAGAGTTAGAGAGAAAGGATTTCCAGAAACAAATGTGATCTAAAGGCAAAAGAACCAATATAAGTATTAAAATATATATGGTCTAAGAATCTCAGTAAGATAGACATAAAAGGAATAAAAAGTAGTATGCCTACCAAAATACAATTTGTCAGATGTCAAAATAAATTTTTAATGTCTAGATTTAATTTTCTTTTTTAATAGAAAGGACAACCAACTGATAACCATATTTTGACCCACAACTATATGATCATTTCAGAAATCTAAGCAGTATATTATAATTATTGATCACAGAAATTCAGAAAGTAAGCAACACACGTGTATATGTAGTATGTTTACATATGTTTGTCATAATATAACCATGACACATGCACATGCACACCTATGTGTATAATGTGTATATTGCATCTATATTTGCACATAAATACATGTACATGTGTATATGAGCATATGCATGCACCAACAGACAACCACACAGCAAAAGGGGTTTCGGACATTATGTTAGCCATCATATTCTCTAATAAAGATGCTTTATACAATATCACAACAAGTGGTTGTCCAGTTTGAAGTTGGTAACTTCATGACAATGGAGACCTCAGGTGAAATAGTGGACATTACCATTTCTAAAAACTTACTTAATTAAGAATATTTTCCCGTGATTACATGATTCATATTCTTTCTCTCCCCACCCTGATACATGTATCATTGTTCAAAAACCTACTTCCATACTATTAATATTTGCAGTAGAATGATCATTTAAACTAAAAATCCTCAATCATATACCCATCAAACCATTTGATCAATCATATGTTTTTCTTCTGTGTTTCTAGTCCTCACAATTCTTTCTCTGGATGTGGATAGCATTCTTTCTCATAAGTCCCTCTGGATTGTCCTAGATCATTGCATTGCTACTAGTAGAGAAGTCCATTACATTTGATTGGGCCACAGTGTATCAGTCTCTGTGTATAATGTTATCCTGGTTCAGCTCCTTTTGCTCTGCATCAATTCTTGGAGATCTTTCCAGTTCACATGGAATTCCTTCAGTTCCTTTCAGCACAATAGTATTCCATCACCAACAGATAACACAATTTGTTCAGTCATTTCCCCAATCGATGAATATCCCCTCATTTTCCAATTTTTTGCCACCACAAAGAACACAGCTACAAATATTTTTGCACACATATTTTTCTCTATTGTCTCTTTGGGGTACAAACCCAGCAGTGGTATTTTGGGATCAAAGAACAGATATTTTCTTAAAGCCCTTTGGACATAGTTCCAAACTGCCCTCCAAAATGGTTGGACCAATTCACAACTCCAACAGCAATGCATTAGTGACTCAGTTTTGCCACATCCCCTCCAACATTTATTATTTTTCTTCATTATCATATTGGCCAATCTGCTAGGTATGAGGTGGTACCTCAGAGTTGATTTGATTTGTATTTCTTTAATTATGAGAGATGTAGAACACTTTTTCAATGTGTTTATTGATAATTTTGATTTCTTTATCTATAAACTGCCTGTTTATGTCTCTTGCCCATTTATCAATTAAGAATGGCTTGATTTTTTGTACAATTGACTTAACTCCTTATAAATTTGAGAGATTAGACCTTTGTCAGGGGTTTTTATTATAAATATTTTTCTCAATTTTTTGCTTCCATTCTCATTTTGTTTGCCTTGGTTTTGATTGTACAAAAGCTTTTTAATTTAATGTAATCAAAATTATTCATTTTATATTTAGTAGTGTTCTCTATCTCTTGCTTAGTCTTAGATCCTTTCCTTTTGCATAGCTCTGACAGGCATACTATTCTATGTTCATCTAATTTACTTATAATTTCCCTCTTTATATTTAAGTTGTTTACCCAGACATTTCCATTTTTGAAGATCTTAGTTGAAGGAAATTTTTCTTTTAATTAAGCAGAAAATAGCTTCTTGGCACCTTCTCCCTACTGCTCTTAGTTCTGCCTTCTTGAAAAAGAAGAATAAGACTAATTCCTCTTTCATATAGCAATATTTTAATATTTAAAGATAGCCATTATATTACCTCTTGTACCTTCTCTTCTCCAGGATAAATATTCCAAGCTCACAGAATTAATCTGATTTCGCCCTGATCCCCAGTCTTCCTCTCACTATCCTTGGAACCTTCCTGTAGATAATAACTAATTTGTCAATTAACTTCTAAAATTGTGACACACAATAGTGATTATTTTGAACTTTAATAAGAAACATCATTGGAAAAATAAGTAATTAACCTTTTAAAATTACTTTTTGTAAGTATGTAGCATTAATACTTCTAATGTTAATAAAGCTTTTGAAATATACTAAGATGTTTTGAGAGCTTATACATTAAAACTATAATTTCCCTAACTATATACACTATACTCATGTGAGGGAATATCTCCAAGGCCCTTTGGACCAAATGGATTTACATGTGAAAATGCCAAGCATGGATGAAAAAAATTAGATTTTTTTATTATGTGCTAAGCACTATCTTAACACTCAAAATACAAATGAAAGAATTAAGTCAGTCCCTGTTCTTATGGGGCTCAGCAGAAACTAAGATCTTTCCTCTTGCTCTTACCTTGTTTTACCTTGTCACTATGCTTTGTTTATCTACTTACTTGTCTAATGGGAGAACAGAGGACCTTTATAAAACTGGGGTATCACAAACCCTAGAGTTGTTAATTGTTATCAGGCAAATAACTATTACCTGGTTTATAATCTCGCATTCAGAGGATAGAATTTGGGCACTATATGGAATTATCAACTTAAATTTATAAGAGGTTACCCAAGTCCCTCACCAAAAAGAAATCCTCTCTCCTCTTTTTAAAGATGAAGTCTAAGGGAATTAGGTAGCCAGGATGAGCCTCCTTTTAAATATGAGTAGTTATATGGTAATGGATAGAACACTAGGCTTGAAATAATCAGGAAGTTTCAGTCTTAGTTGCTTTCTAGCTATGTGACATGAACCAGGAAAGTCACTTAACCTTCATTTGTCTGTTTCCTCATCTATAAAATGGAGATAACAGTAGCACCTACCTCCCAGGGTTGTGAGCATCAAATGAAATGATAAAGTTCCTGGATATATATTAAGTGTAATATAAATGTTTGCTATTATTACTTTAACATTTTTATCACTGAAGAAATTGACAATGGAAGTCGAGAGTCATTTATTTATTGGGAAAAGAAGTTTAAATAGACATAGCTCTAATAGAATAAGGTAGAGAAACTTCTTTTTTATATTCCCAGAAAGTAATTTCTTCCTTTTTTATATACTAGAAAACTAAATAACGAGAGGTTCCTACTGTAGCATGTCCTCTCTAGTACCAACCACTAATGCCAGTTAATGTCCTCGATATCATTTAACTAGTTGATATTTTCTCATATCTTTGAAAGAAATTAGTATTAGAAAAGTGTTACAAAGGATACTTTACTGAAAATGTGTAGTAAAACTATATATCCTCAACCCTAATCAGTTATATGGTCCCCACTCTCTTATCTTGGTCTTTGGGGAGAATGGACACAAATTTAAAGTGGGTGCTACAAAAATTCATGTTACCACATTTACTTCCAGGTTTGGCTTAGCTGCTAGATAAGTTTCTTCCCTGCTATAGGATAGAGATGTCAAACTTATATTGTATTTGTTATTGTATTTGTTAGTTTTCAATTACATTTTAATCTGGTTCAGCGTGCTCTTTTGAATTTTGCTGGTCTCTTTTTGGGCTTACAACCTATGGGCCCCTTTTGACACTTTTGTTGAGAGGACTTTCTCATTCCTGGGTTGATCCATTGCTGGGTCAATTCCCAAAGGTAGAACTCTTCAAGACTAATGAACTGATGAACTGATGGCTTGACTGATGAATTAGAAAGGTGGCCCTTCTAACTTTCAAAGGCCTCAAATGATGGAAAGAAGACAAAAACAGGAGGCAACATTGTCCCAAACAGAAATTTCCCTTACCTGGGAAATCATGTCAGTCTGGTGGGGGAAGGGACACCCTCGTCTAACACAAATCTCCAAAATGCCAAGAGATTCATTTTGTATGTGCACCCAGTTCCAATTTAGCAGCCAAGTCATCAAAAGGGAGAGGAAACTGTCACAGTATATCTCATATCTGCACAAGCTCTGAAGGAGAGGTCAGGAATTTCCATTGCACTTTTCCAGTAATAGGGTCCCCAAGCATCCTCCATGGCTTGCTCTCAGAGAGGGTAGATAGATTTTCAAGGAATAGGGCTCCCATTGGCCAGTCTCCCATTTAAAATAGCTGGAGAAAGGCAGAATTTAGGGCAAGCAAACATGGAAGTACTTATATTTCCCTGAGGAAGAAGTTGCAAAGGATTTCAACTAAGACAGTATCTGGACATAGTTGGTGACTTTAGTGAAGAAATTTCTAGTAGTTTTCATGCAGGATATAAAGAAACAGAATTCAGAAGAACATTAGAGTAGAATCCATGAAATTTTAAGAACAGTCCAAAAGAAATCACAAGCCCAAAAGCAAGTAGACCCAGTGGGAGCCATGAAATAGCATCACTAATAGACATAAGAGGGGTCAGTCAGGTGGTTCAGTGGATAGTCAGCCATGCCTGGAATTGAGAGGACCTGACTTCAAATATGATCTCAGATAATTCCTAGCTGTTTGACTTTAGCAAGTCACTTAGTCCTTACCATTCTTCTGCCTTAGAACTGATATCAATTCTAAGGTAGAAGGTAAATATTAAAACAAAAGACATCAGAAACCCTAAAGTGTCAACTAAAAAGGGGTGAGTTGTCTCTTCACTATTCCCAATATGTTCCAAGTTTTCCTACTAATGCAACTTATATTTAGAGAAAAGCAAACACCAAGTTTATGAGGGAAATTTTTGAAGCAATTTTTCTATGTTTTTGCTTTTTAACTAATTATTTCTTTTGGTTGACAGCTAAAGATAAGCACATTGTTGGGGATTTGTGAGTCAAGGTTTTAGCAGTGTATACCCATAAAGTAATTTGAAACTAGAGTTTAGCCATGAAACCCACCCTATAATGGAAGGATGGAAAAAAATCATTTAATAAGTACCTGCTGTGTGCCAGGAAGAAATTTGATCCTCATAACAACCCTGGGAAGGAGGTAGTATTTTGTTGTTCAGTCATTTTTCAGTTGTTTCTGACTCTTTATGACCCCTTTGGGGTTTTTTCTTGGCAAAGATACCAGACTAGTTTGCCATCCTTCTCCAGATGAGGAACTGAGGCAAACATGGTTAAGTGACTGGCCCATAGTCACACAGCTAATAAGTATTTAGGGCTATATTTAAGCTTATGAAGATGTCTAGCAGATTCCACATCTGGTGTTCTAACTCCTCTGATACCTAGCTTCCCTTAGGCACTATAATTCTTCCATATTTTGTAGTTGCTGAAACTAGGAGACAAAGATTGTCACAGGTCCAGAGTCACACAACTAGTAAGTATCTGAGACTAGATTTGAATTCAGATTTTCCTCATATTTCACCTCCTAGTTGCCTCTATGAATTGGTAGTGCACATGGATGTTATACTTTAACTAACATAACCAGATTTTGCTATATTTGGGAAGAATATCATGTCAAAACAGTTGTCTTTTTTGTCCAAACTACAGTCTGTCTATAACTACTTCATTATGGACTTGATCAAATCAGTTGTCATTTTTCAGAAGAAAGCATATCTATCTCCTCCCCTGTGATTCAGTTCACCCTCCTGATAACTCTCAGTTCCCCTCTCTGACTGTCATGCCTTTATTTGAATTGTTTTCCCCAATTAGATTTTAATCTCCATGATGGCAAGAATTTTCTTTGCTTAAATATTTGAATTCCAAGCTTAACATGGTAATGAAACACAGAAATCACTTAAATATTTGTTCATTCATTCATTGAGAAGTTGATTGCTTATAAGAGCAACAAAACACCCCAAATAAAACAATAAAATCATCCTTTCACACTGCCTAATAAGACTCTTTTTTTTGTTTCTTTCTTTACAAAAAAATGAAAAACAACTTTACATTCTATTTTAGTATTAATTCTAAGACAAAAGAGCAGGAAGGGCTAGGCATTCAGGGTTAAGTAAATTGACCTGGATCATATAGCATTGGAAGTGTCTGATCCCATATTTGAACCTAGGTTCCTCCACAACTGCAGGCCGGCCACTTTATCCACTGTGCTATCTACTTGCCCTGTAGTTATCTTTCTTTAAAACAACAACAATGGCAACAAAATAAAAAAAAAATAAACCAAACCAAAGAAAAAATAATTTTTATGCTCAATTTAAAAATGTTTTTTGAAAGTTATGCCTTGATATTGATTAAATGCTTTGGGTTTATGTTTTAATTTAATCTATCTCATGAGATAATTTGAATCTAATGTTGATTACGTGATGTTTTCTAAGGGATCATAAATCTAAATTAGGAGTATCACAAGCTCTATTTTCAAAGGGCAAAGAAATAGATGGAGATCAGGAAATAACTTCCTTCTGATAAGAAAAAGGGAATCTGGGGCGTTCACAACTACAAAAGACAGCAAGGCACATACTACGTAGCTTTTTTCTATCCATTTCTGCTCTCTATGTTTGGATACATCAAGTGACAAAAAATTTATTACCAGGTAAGTCTGTTGAAGGGCATTCTAACTTTTGCGTGGCACTTCTAACTCTATTTTTCAAGATTATCTGTTAGCACAGTGCTTCTAAATCATAATTGTAATGATGATGATAACATTAATGATAGTTTAAATTTATATATTGTATTTTATTCTTTCAAGGTACTTTATAAAGAGTATCCAAAATGGTAGGAACTCAATGAAAATGTGTTAAAAGAAATCTCCATAAAGTGCCTTTCTTGTGTGAGGTCAATATCTATCTTTCAAAATGCCTAATCAAGAATCAAGAAATTAAGCCTGTTTTGCAAGCCAATAAAACCCCAGGAAGAGTGTATTTGTTTACAGTTACAAAAATGCCCTAGTAAAATCTGACAATTAAAAGATTTAGTTTAATTAGAAAAAGAATTTTATAAGTATGCATTTGTGTATAATCACTATATATATATATTTATGTATATATATATGTGTGTGTGTGTGTGCATATGTATGAATATACTATGTGGACAATGTAGATATATGGGTAATGGGGCAGTTCCCTCTACTACTCTCTTCTACTCCTAGAATGCACAGATATTCTCTGTCTACTTCTGGTAAACAATGTAGGAATTTGAGGGTCTGGGCTGTTAGCCATGTTTGAATAATCATTGGAGTCCCCTAATTTGTTGCTAAGCTAGAAGAGTAAATGCCACAACTGATAAAACCAAAACTTTCTTCCACCTGGTATCCCTTTTGATTGCTGCCTTCTAGGTGACAAGAAGGGATTTCTGTGAGTAGAGGAAGAGTTTTCTACCCTGAAATAATGACTATCCACTTTTAGAGTAGAATGTGAATTCCTGCAATTTGGATTTAAGACAGGACTCTTGCATATGTTGGTCTCTTTTGTGTGTTTCTTTCCTTTATAAGAAACCATATGAGCTTTGAAAAGTTTGAAGAAATTATAGCAGTAGCAATAGCAGTTAGAGTGTCCTTCTCTATAACCCAAGCAGCCAGGGAGGAAAAAGACATGAACTGGTTATTATTTGAGATAGAGGATAAATAAGTTGACAGTTTCAGTATCCTACTGGTATCCTTATGTGGTAGCAACAACAACAACAACAACAACAACAACAACAACAACAACAACAACAACAGCAACAGCAACAGCAACAGCAACAGCAACAGCAACAGCAGCAACAGCAACAGCAACAACAACAACAAACACCACAAACAAGATTTGTAGCATATTCAGAAGATATCCTGGGATAATCTTAGGGAGGATTGTAATAAGCTTCATGCAAGATATGTAGTCATGGATGAGTTGAAATCTAAATCATTAAAAGGAACATCTAAATCAGTGAGATCATAGATTGATCTCACAATCCTACATTTTTTTGGTGAAAAAGAGGTGAGAGGAATTTCTTCTTTATTGTCCCACCAACAAGGCTGAATATCAACTTCCTCTCCGCACCTTTAATTAAAGTCTACTTTTAAGAAAGGTTCTGATTTAGCCATTCAGTGTATTTAGATATGATAAACTTGTTACATTTAAATAACAGGTAAAATAACACCAAGTGATATCTCTTAGAATATGTGATTTTAGTCAACAGAGAATGGAAATGACTTTATTTTTTGAGGGGGAGCCCCCAAAACTTCAAGCCATGTTAGATCACATTTTCAGAGAACTGGGAAGAGATATCAGAAATGAAGTCCATTACTGTATAGAGGAGGAAATAGAAGTCTAGTAAAGTTCCTTGTTCAAGTTCACATATGTATTTGAATTCCGGTCTTATGATATTAGTGCTAGTGTTTTTTCTACTCTATCTACCACCAGAGTAAGCTTAGGTATAGCTAGGTGACCAATAAAAAAATAATGAAAAAATTAAATATAGAGCTTTATCTTTTAAATATTTGTCCATGTTCTATGTATACTTAAAATGTTCTTAAGGTGATATTTCTATAATTTCTTAAAATCCAGGAAATCCCAGACTCTAAAGGGACTATTCATTTGATATTGCTTTATCAGAATATTCCCATTTTTTGATCAGCTGCCTAAGGGCCAAAACCACATGAGAGGAGAGATCTTGAGAAAAACTCCTATCTTATCATAGCCAGCTATAAGAAGTATAGTTTAGGGGACTTAATTTTGGTTTCTCATTGCAAATGATTTTGCTTCTCAGCTCTAGGGCAATTCAAGTCAGCAAAGAAAAGCAAATTTATCACTTCTGAAAACTGCAGCTAGACCCCCAAGACAGAACGATTACCCCCAAAATTGAATTTAAATAAAAGTAATTAGTTTTATCTTGTTTTTTAATTCATTTACCTCTGCACAGAAATCCTCCTGGAGTTTTGAAACTCATCAGTGATTACCCCTGGAGCTGATCCAATAATAGGAGAATAAATACACCATTAACCAATTATACATAATGACTCTAAGACATGCCAATAGTGGTGTAGTCCAGGTGATTTATAAGGCTTACTTGAAACAGCCTCCTTGCAGTTCACATTTTTTATAAAAACACATTAAAGGTAAGCATGGTTTTATAGCTAGTAGCACTTTTTCTCCTAAGGATACTAATAAACAATTCAAGCAACATGTATTTTTTACACATGTGATGGTTGTGAAACATGAAAGTCCAAGGCTCCTGTGAAGGAAATGTTTATCTGAAATCAAATAAAATGAACCTGGGAAATTCTTGCCATATGGTAGTTCAATAGATTTGGCTCAAATTACTCTAGCCTGGCATATTATAATTCAGATACCAATAAAATACATATCTACAGTATTGAATTCTTTGTGCAAAGTAAGAAAACTTTCAGCAATCCAAAAGCAAATACATGTACACTCAAGTTGAATACACCTTGTGCTCTCAGGGCTACTTGGTCCAAGAGTCCACCTTAAAAGGAGTAAGAGGATAGAATAGAAATGAAACTAAAGATTTGAGTCAAGGAAATGTTTTTGCTTTTTTTTTTCTTTAAAATTCAGGTAATGTGCCAATTCATCTATGCAGTCTTCTCTGCTTTGTGCAGATCAAAATATTCTTTCCTTCCTCATATCTCTTATGATAATTTGTTCTCTTTACCTCTATTATATTGTATCTCATGTCATAGATTTGCATTCTTAATTTCTGCTATTAGATTACAAATTCATTGAAGGCAAGAAAATATTCTAGGTTGTTGTTTTTTTTAACTGCTTATTTTTAATCTTTGTATGCCCTTCGCCCTTCTTTTACACATATACTTTTAGAAAATTTCATGGAACTGAATTAAACTGATGAAGAACTATTCAAGTTGAACCAAATTCATAGCATGATTCTGTATAATGTTTTGTTTATAAAAATAACTATTAAAATCTCTCATTTGTTAAAAATGAAGGAAAAAGTTGTCATCTTCTAGTTATATACTGTTACAAAAATAAATAGTAAATGCAATTTACTGAAAATAAGATGATAAGAAAACATCAATCAAGTAAACTAGTTAACATACATTTGCTTTTACATGACACTAGACTTAAGTAAGTCTAGTGGGGCAGAGGGCAGGGGGCAGAGCTACAAAAGAGAATATATTAATAGACATAATAATAATCTCATGTATCAGATGTCATACTTCATGGTGCTTTCAAAAATCTATCATTTTTTTCTTTTTTTCCCTTTCATAAAAGAACAACAAATTGATCTGCTTAGCCTCACAAGGCCACCCAGACTACTAGGACTAGCCAGAGGAAATTACAAAAGATGTATTTTTAACTCAGTATTAGGAAAACAAATTCTTATTAATTAAAGCTATTCAAAATGAAATGGTTTGCTTCTCAAGGTAATATTTTTCCCACCTCTCAGTTCCTCAATCAAAGGTCAAATCAATGCTTAAGGTCATTAAAATGGAACTAATTCTTTGGGTAGAAATTAGACTAGATGGCTTCTGAGGTACTTTCAGTTTCTGAAATTTGGTGAATTTTAAAATTTCTTTGGAAGCGAGACATTAAAGATTTTATTATCCCAATTCTACAGATAAAGAAACTGAGATACAGAGAAGTTAAATATCTTGCTCAGTATCACATGATGAGCAAGCAATATACGAGAGACTAAAATTTTAATTTGAGTACTAGTGTTTTGTATTTTTGCTACTTAATTTTAACCTCTAGATTCATAGGAGACAATCTAATAAGAGGAGACAAAGCATAGCACAATGAATTGACTTGAAAATACTACAAAGAAATAGATCAAGATGCAAAATGATGGAGTCTCAGCTTTAAGTCAATTGCAATTATACTGACAAAACCAGTTTGAAAGTGGGGGAGAAATCAATCGCATTTCTTACTCCCTCACAAAATGTCAAATAGTCATTTCAATGGATTCGTTCTTTCAACAAGTTAGCTAGTTGACTTAGCATCTTATGGATGTGGTTCCCAAGTTTCTGGAGTCTGTTCCATGTGATAATAGCAAAAAACAAACAAACAAAAAACATTGCATTTGAAAGAGTTCTGAATTTGGAATTAGACCAGGATTTGAATCTTGGTTCTACTGCTTACTACCTTTAACCTTGTAACAAATAGTTTAACGTCTCAGTATTTCAATGAACACATCTCTACAACCAGTGGGTTAGATTAGATAAGGTGGGAGTTATGATCCAATTCTAGGTCTAGGATTCTAAGAAACTTTTACAAAATTCAATTTAAAATACATTTATTACGTTCCCACTATGTTTCAAGTACAAGATGCTAACCAGGACATATATGAAATATTCATGGAGAATTATTAGGACCTCTGGTATGAGGTCCTGCTGAGCCCTTTTCAGGGCTGCTTCTCCACCTTTGGTATCCACTAGTCACCCAGTTCTTAGCAGTGACTCCAAAAAGCTGTAGCATTCACAGTGCCACACCCCAATTAAATTGTCTCTGAAGATGGGCTAAACAAGGTAGAAGACAACTGATAGGACTCAAACCCATCAGTGAGTTAGGGGATATATACCCCAAGCATGTGAAGACTTCCCTGATGGAATGGGCAAATGAGAACAATGTGTTGCAATGGCTATATTGAAGAAGGCTCTGTGGAGATGACATTTCAAAGATGTCAATGTCATCCACTGAATCCTGGGCCACTGCCAGTTGTCCTGGCTTTTGTCTTTCCACTAGACTCGGATGATTCTGGAAGAGTGAGTGAGGCTGAGGACTTGTTCAGGTCTGCCTCATTTAAATCCAATTCAAATACTAGTCAAGGCATCACCTATGATGTCATTAGTCCTCTTTCAAATGAAGTATGAAGAACAAAAAGAAAGAAAGGTACAAAGAAAATGAAAAAAATATGAAGCATCATTAAGCCCTAAAAATATTTATTTAGGGCAAGCAATATAAAAGCAGATAGGAAATGCATCCATGCATTAGAAATAAGCACAAAGTATTTTTTCAAGAGATAATGAATATTAGCAACTAGTAGGGCAGCTAGGTGGCACAGTGGATAGAGTCTAGAGTCAGGAGCAGAAAGGCCTGAAGTCAGAAAGACTCATCTTCCTGAATTCAAATCTGACCTTAGTTACTTACTTGTTGAATTACCCCAGACAAGTACTTGGACTTGTTTGCCTTAGTTTCCTTATCTGTAAAATGTGCTAGAGAAGGAAATGACAAACCCTTCTAGTATTTGTGACAAAAAAAACCCTTCAAATTTGGTCATGAAGAGTCAGACATGAATGAAAAATGACTGAACAACAAAAGAGTAGAAGTAAAGATTGGTAAAAGGCCTCATAGAGGATCATGGAGTATCAGACATGGGCTAATACAAAATATACTTTAGAATTAGAAGTGGAACTAGTGATTTTAAGGGGCAAAGGTGAGATAGAGGATCATCCCAGGCACAGATGACAAAAAGTAAACGGGAAGCAATAAAGAGACACGTTCATCTTTGTAAAGGAGTTTAAATTCTGACATTTGGAAGAACTTTAAATGCCATATGGAAAAATGTCCATTTAGTCCTTAGAGTTATAAGAATCCATTGAATCTTCTTAAGTGGAGGTATATGAGTGGACAGAAAGGATTGGGATTGGGATGTGAGAAATGTTATAGGGGTAGAACTGACAAGTCTTGGCAAATGATTAATTGGATACAGGATGTGTGTGAGAGTGAAGAGAATTTAAATACTACTTTGACTATTCGGAACTGTAGCTTTTTGTAGGTGGTCCTCTTTACTCCTTTTTACCTTGGACTTAAAGTAACTTAGAACCTCGGGAAGGGGGAGCCTTTTTTGTGTCTAAAGATAAAACTATATATATATTAGGATATAGAAATCAACTTCTCTGAAAAAAAATTACCTAAATGAAAAATTTTCAGACCCATCAATTACTTCCAGACATTAGCCAAACAGATAACAAACTTTGGAACCTAGCCTAGAAAGGAAAATACTTTTTCAAGTGAGTATGTTGGAATTCTCCCTTTTCAACAAATGAAATATTTATGGTTTTTATTCAACATCTGAAAAAACTAAAATCAGTAAACAATTTATTCAGTGCCTACTATGTGCCTGGCTGGGGAAGTAGGAAAGTTAAAATAATGGATAAGTAACATAATATTTCCTCAAGTACTCTAAAATCTAGTAACCTAAGTCATAAAATTATAGAATTAGAACTGGAAAAAAAAGTTTGGATAATAGATCACTTTTGTTTCATGCTTTAAGATTTACAAAACACTTCTTGCAACAGCATATGGAAAGGTAAGTAGAGAGCATCATTATCCTTATTTTATGAATGAAGAATTTGAGACTCAGGCTATATGACTTGCACATGGTCACACAACTGTTAATATTCAAGTTATCATCAAAATTCAAGTTTTCTGAGGCATTATGCCTCAAACTGTATACATCTTCTAGTAGAGCTCTCTCATTTTATTGATCAGGGATGTAAAGTCAGAGATACATGTTAATTTTTCTGAAGAAGCACACCTAGTAGGCAGACAAATCAGATATTCAAAGTCAGGTCCTCTAATTGAAAATACAATGCTAGTTCTACTTTACCACACTGTTGTTTACTGTATCATGTTGCCTCTCAGATAACTGTAATCTTTTCTCCTCTCACAGAGCTACCACCTAAGTACAGGCTAATAACTTCAAGCCTCGATTATTACAGTAACCTTGTGATTTTCTGCCTGTCTCATGTCTCCACTCTATTCTCTACTCAGTTGTCAAATCGATCTTTTTAACATGTAGGATCACCCATCTTACTGCCCTAGTCAATTGTTTGGTTTGGTTGTTGTCCTTTGGTCCAGAAGGGGACCAAAATTACAGGACTGATGATGTCTTTTGATTCATGTATAAAATGGATTTAACTAAGGCAGAGCTCAATGAAGTCTCTCACTCTCTCTTCCAGAATCAATGAAGTCCAGCATCAAGACAAAAGTTAAGATGAGTAGCGATAACTCAAACTGCAGTAACTGATCTCAATGTCTTCGATGTCTAACCAAACCCTAAGTATTCCACAGCATCCACTTCTATCCCTTTCATGGCAGTTGGAACAAACTGTTCTCATTTGTCCCTCCTGTCACCACATACGTGGAGAAGACACCTTTCCCCCAAAAAAGTTTGAGGATAATAAGTTATTATCAATGTGGTTGGGCCAACTTGCCAAGACAGTTTACTGCAATGTGGCCACTGTGCACACTATAGCTTCTTGTAACCACAAGTAAAAGCTGGGTGGGAGGTGGACACAAAAAGGGAGAAAAGAGCATTGAAAAGGGTGCTACGCAACAAACTCTAGTAATTCCCTATTACCTAGAAGAAGATTTAAAAAAACCTGTTTGGCTTTTAAAGCCTTTTCAAACCTGGGTCTTTTTTTTTTTTTTTTTTTTTTTTAGCATTATAGTATTTATACACCTCTGTCTACATTCTTAAAATCTAGCAATACCAGACTTCTAACTATTCCTCACAAAAAGTGCTCTGTCTCTGGACTCCTTGAATTAAATAGCAAGACTGCCAAGAATTCTCTGAGTCGTTATTTCTGTCTCATGGTTTCCTTAGATTCTTTTTTTTCACTACGATGCTCAAAATTCCTCTTTGAAAAGTTTTTCTCCACTCCCACAGCCCCCAATGCTTTCCCTTTGGTATTATTTCTCTCCTACACTGTGTATATCTTGAACATACATATTTATTTGCGTGTTGCCCCTCCTTAGAATGTGAACTTCTTGAGGTTAGAGACCAGATTTTTGCCTTTCTTCATCTCCCAACAGCTTAGAACAATTCACATAGTAAGGGCTTAATAAATACTTATTGATTGATTAAGAACAACCTAATCAGTTTACTTTTTTTCTGATTAGTAAACTTTTGCATAGAGCTAAACCTTTCACTTTTCCACAGACTGTGATGAGGAATAAACACATGCATATGCGCAATAGGTATGAATACAGAAACACACATAAATATATATATACATATGTGTATACATGACACATATGTATACATACAGCTATCTATATCTTTATCTTTCTATACCTAGATATAGATATAATGGCCTGGTCAGTTAACTGTACTTCATGTATTTTAAGACCCAGAAAAACAATTCACATAACCCATCTGTCATTGTAAAGCAGACCCTTGTCAAATCAAACAAATTGAATTTTACAACCTCACAGGCAGTCTTTAATTTCCCCCAGGTTGGATGTCATCTCTGATGTGGTTGAGCAGAGGGAATGCTAGAATGGGAATTAAGTGACTTGGATTTGTTTCTAGGCTTGGGCAAGTTTATTAACCTCTTTAGGCCTCAGTTTTAAAATCTTTAAATTGAGGGAACTGGATCAGAAGATCACTAGACTTTTATCTCTTACATATTCTAGTTCTAGGTCTTTGACTTAATATCTCAAGCTTCACTTGACTTGACTGGATAAATAAATGGTTAGACTAGATTATATCTACATTTCTTTTTTTTTGTCCTAGTCTGACATGCTTTATTTTTAAAACACACTTTTAAAATATTTTATGATTGCATGTAAAAATAAAGTTTTACCACTAATTTTTTTTAATTTAGAGTTTAAATATTCTTTCTCACTCTGTCCCTTCCAAACCCTTGAGAAGGCAAGCAATGTAATACTTATTATACATGCAAAATCAAGCAAAACATCTTTCTATATTAACCATATTGCAAAAGAAAATAGACACACAAAACAAGGAAAATAAAATTAAAAAAGAATGTGTTTTAATCTTCATTCAGAGTTTATCAGTTTTCTCTCTGGAGCTGGATAGCATTTTTCATCATGGGTCCTGATATCAGCATTTCTTATACTTTTAAGACTCTATAGCATGCATAACTCCCAAAGAAGCTTTAAATAAGTAGAGTATAGACACAGATAGATACACATACACACATATTTTTGTGTGCTTGTATGTATAACAAAATATTCTTAGCAGCATATTTTGTGTTAGGAGAACAGACAGAAAAAAAAATCTTTGAAATAGAATGCCTATGGATTAGGGACAGGCTGAACAAATGAGACTGTATATAGATGCAGTGGAATATAACTTGATTGTAAGAAAGGACAAACTTGAAGTAAAGTAAGAAGAAAAAATGGTAGAACTTAGACAATCATAGCATTAGACTTGGAAGAATTCTTAGAATTCACTTGGTTTTCATAATATCATATTAGGGCTAAGGGGACAACAGATCATGAATTCTCATATCTTCATTTTTTTCAGATGAATAAAATGAGATCTGGGGAAGATGAATGTATTATTTAAGATCACACAAATATTTAGTAGCAGAAGTGAGTTTTTTAACCCATGTTTTACAACTCCAGAATCTATGTTCTTTCCAATATACCATATCTCCTTCAGGGTACTATCAGATGAAGAATGAAGAAAGCAGAACTATAAGAAAAGTATGGTCAATATTGTCTATGAGTAAAATGGTCAATGGGATAACTAGATAGCATAGTGGATAGAATGCCTGCCAGGCCTAGAACAAAGAAGACTCATCTCTCTAAGTTCAAATACAGCTTAAGACGTTTTCTAATTATGTGATCTTGGGCAAGTCATTTAACTCTGTCTGCCTCAATTTCCCAATCTGTAAAATGAGTTGGAGAAGGAAATGGCAAACGATTGTAATATTTGTCAAGAAGACTCCAATTGATGGGGAATGGCTAAATAATGCATAAATGAAGCTTTTTTTCCTAAGAAAAAATAGTTTTTAGGAATTGAATTTTGTTTTGTTGAATGACAACTATTGATAGAACTTCACTGACCAAAAATCCAAAGCAATTGATAAAATAGATGAAATGATCTCTGAGATAGATGACTACTCTCATACAAGTACAAACAGCTTTAGACAGTCATTCACTTAGGGGGAAAAATGGAAGAATTTGAGACTATTGAAGTGTACCCAAAAGATCTGTACATCTAGAAGTAGTAGTTAGTGTAAACATTACACAATCTTGTTTTATTTTTTATCATTGCAGGAAAGGCTATGAAAAAATAGGATTCCCTTGCTTCTTGAAACCTGTTTGTTTTACAAATCAAAGCAACTCTTATTGTATTCTAGATATTCCTCTATCACTCCAAAGGATCCAGGGCTTGGTTAGAAAAAAATATATGGAGGCAACATCCAAATGAATTGTGGCATGAATCTCATATAAAAACTTGCATTATAATTAAAGTCCTAAAATATTCCAAATTAAGCTAAGTACCTAGTTTAGTTTATATGATTTGATATTTGTGTATGAACACACATGTATATGAACACATATTTGTACACATATACTGTTTGGCTCATTATTATAGTTATGTATGGAATCTTTATTCAGAGAAATGGTATAGTATGTTTAAAAGAAGAAATGAGAACTATTCATCTCAGCTGTCAAAACAAAAGACCCTAGAATTAATGATGCTAAGCTTGTTATTAACATGAGCACTGTCATGTGGAACGAGTTTGCTCTAGAGGTCATTATATTCTTCTAAAACATCTTTAGTGCTCAGAATCATGTTTTAGCCTGTTCCCCATGTCGACCTCGGAGAATAAAAGAATGAGGGTGAATACTCTATGGAGTTCTTTATCTAGCCCATCAAACTTGATTAAATGTTGTACAAAGTAAGTTAATGTAAGCCATGAGAAAGGCAGTGAGCATCATTCAAAGATAACAAAGGGTATTTTTGCTGTGTTATTAAAAAATCCAACACATTAGTAATATGATTTGGAATTTACTTCATGGACTCACTAGAAATCAGGTGATTCTTCCTCTTTCCCCTTCAAACCATAAATATCCTAAATATCACAAAAGTTTAAATAGCTTTGAAACTATAGCAGGTCAACTATTTTATTGTACACAAGTATCACTTTTTTGGGTTGGTCTCTGTTTCTCTTTCTCTTTTTTTTCATTTTATAAAATTATACTTCCCTCAAGTATTTCACTTCAATCACAAATTCACAAATTAAATATATTTTTAAAAAATACAAACCAATAAAGTAGGAAAAGATTTTTCAGAAGTAAATTAAATTCAGACATTTGAAAATACTGATATTTGACTTTAAAGCTATACATGAAAGGGGAGACAAGATGACCAAGAAGCATGGAAAGTTTGAATGGCTTTGAGAATACTCTCCAACCAATCTTAAACTAATGCTTCAAAACAAATATTGGAGTGACAGAACCAATAAAGAAGCAGAGTGGAGCAATTCTCTTGCAGAAAGAAACTTGGAAGATAGGCAGAAAGGTTCTATTTCACTGGGGTGAGAAAAGAACACAGCCCACAGCAAGGCTGTACAGTCAGCAGAAACTCATCTCAAACTGCACACCTACTCCTTTAGGTTCTGAACTTGGGTTCCAGGCAACTTTGAGGCCCCAAGGCCTTTCTTAAGCCATTAGAAGAGCACCACACGCCCACCCCTTGAAGTTTAGAGCCCTAACTCAAAGCAGTCTGCATTATAACTGGACAACATAAGCTGAAAGGCAGGCCAAGAGCCCTGCCCATGCCTGCAATGACGTCCCAGGCTCCATCGCAGGGCAGTACACAGCACATCAGGTTAGTGTTAGCCCAGAATGAGGCATAGAGCCCTACCCAAGTCTGCAGTAATGCCCCAAGCCTCAGGTAAGACATTCTGCACTGTGCCTGGCCTGTGAAAACTCAGAGTTAGGCCCTGAGTTACTGCCCAAGATTGAGGTATGGCCTTGAATCCTAGCACAAAGTAGCTCACATTGCTTTCAGCCCTTCAAGTCAGCAGCAGTCCCTGGATGAGAGTGAATCAGCAGTGGGAGGTGGTTTTCAGAGCTTTCAGTCCAGAGACCACCATGCTACCTTAGAACAATTGAAACCTGCAGAAACCTAGAATTAGATCTGAGGGTAGCAGCAAGGAAAAACTGAAGTTTAAGAGAATACACCCTCTACACTGAACAGAGCCTATCATTAAGATAAAAGTAATTTTTAAAGGCTCAGAAAATGAGCAAACAGCAAAAAAATTCTTAACCATAGAAAATTATTATTGAGACAAAAAATAGCAGATGGGAATAATGAGAACAAAGAAACAGAATGCAAAACTTCAAAGAAAAATGTTAATTGGTTTCAGGTTCTAGAATAGCTTAAAAAGAATTCAAAAATCAAATAAGAGAGGCAGAAGAAAAATGAGGATGAGAAATGAAAGCAATACAAGAAGAAAATAATAGCTTAAAAAGTAGTGGCAAAAAAACTGGAAAATGAGGGGATGCCCTTCAATTGGGAAATGGCTGAACAAACTGTGGTATATGCTGGTGATGGAATTCTATAGTGCTCAAAGGAATAATAAACTGGAGGAATTCCATGTGAACTGGAATGACCTCCAGGAATTGTTGCAGAGTGAAAGGAGCAGAGCCAGAAGAACATTGTACACAGAGACTGATACACTGTGGTAAAATTGAATGTAATGGACTTTTGTACTAGCAGCAATGCAATGACCCAGGACAATTCTGAGGAATTTAGGAGCTATTTTACCAATTAAATGTCAATATATCTGACAATCTAAGTGAAAAGGATGAATATTTACAAAATTATAAACTGCCCAGATTAACAAAAGAGAAAATAAATTACTTAGATAATTCCTTCTCTGAAAAAGAAAGCATATAAGACTTCAAAGGCCTCCCTAATAAAATAATCCCATGGCTAGATGGATTCACAAGTGAATTCTATCAAATATTTAAGGAATAATTAATCTGAATACTATATAAACTATTTGGCAAAATAGGCAAAGGAGTTCCAACAAGTTCTTTTTATGACACAAATATGGGGCTGATACTTAGGCCAGGAACATAAAAAATAGAGAAATATAATTATAATTAATGAATATCAATGCAAAATCTTAAATAAATTATTTGGAAAGAGATTACAGCAATATATCTCAAAGATATATTATGACATTTTGACAGTGGGATTTATAACAGGAATACAGGCCTGGTTTGATGTTAGGAAAATAATCAGTATAATTGAACATATCAGTAACCAAACTAACCTAAATCACATGATTTTCTCAATAATATAGAAAACATATTTCATAAAATGTAGTACTCATTCCTGTTCAAAACATGAGAAAGCTAAGAATAAATGGTCTTACCTTAAAATGAGAATTAGTACCTACCTAAAATGGTCAGTAAGTATCATCTACAATGGGGCTAAGTCAACAGTCTTCACAGTAAAATCAGAGTGAAGCAAGGATTCCATTATCACCACTGTTATTCAATAGTTTAGTTGTAGTTGGAATGCTAGCTTTAGCAATAAGAGAAGAAAAAGAAATTGAAGTAAATAAGGTAGGCGATGAGGAAACTAAACTATCACACTTTGCAGGTGATATAATGGTATACTTTGAAAATCCCAGAAAATCAATTGAAAAACTAGTTTGAAATAATGAATAATTTTAACAAAGTTGCAGGATACAAAATAAGCCCACATAAATCATCAGCTTTTCTATTTATTACCAACAAAATCCAGGAGCAAGAGGCATAAAAAGAAATTCCATTTAAAATAACTCTAGATAATACAAAATACTTGCCCAAACATAGGAATTATTTGGAAACAATAACAAAACAAATTGTTTTTTTTTTAAGGCAATGGGGGTTAAGTGACTTGCCCAGGGTCACACTGCTATGACATGTCTGAAGCCAGATTTGAACCTAGGACCTCCCATCTCTAGGTCTAGCTCTCAATCCACAGAGCCACCCAGCTGCCCCCACAAAACAAGTTTTAACAAAAATAAAGTCAGATCTAATCAATTTGGAAAATATTAATTGCTCATGGGTAGATTTAGCTAATATAATAATGGCAATTCTACCTAAATTGATTCACTTATTCAGTACCATACCAATTAAACCAATAATTCATTATTTTATAGAACTAGAAAAAATAATAACAAAATTCATTTAGAAGAACAAAATATCAAGAATATCAAGGGAATTAATTTTTTAAAATATGAAGCAAGTTGCCCTAGAAGTATCAAGTCTCAAACTATTTATAAAGCAATAATCATCAAAACAATCTGTTATTAAGAAAGAGAATGGTGAATCAATGTGATAGATTAGATGTCCAGTATACAGGGGTAAATGACCTTTGCAAACTAGTGTTTGATAAAACTAAAAATCCCATCTTTTGGATAAGAACTCATTATTGGACAATAACTGCTTGGAAAATTGGAAAACATTATAGTAGAAACTAAGTGTAGACCAATATCTCACACCCTTCACCAAGATAGGGTCAAAATGGGGGCAGCTGGGTAGCTCAGTGGATTGAGAGCCAGGCCTAGAATTTTATGAGGGTAATTTGAGGAAAGGTGTTTGGGATAAGGGAATTGAAGGGAGGATGTTGGAGACTTGGTATGTGGATAAACTAGGCTACAGGTAGGCTGGGATTAAAGGAGATTCAGGGTATAAAAGGACTGAAGTCAGGAGTATAACACAGAAGGGAAACAGAGATCTTCTTGGGAGAAGAGTAGTTAAACTAAAAACAGACTAATACAGCAGGCTTACAGACTGGGACTTAGACTCAAACACAAGCTGAGGGAAATAGACTAGATTGAAATTAACAAACAGGCTTTAGTTAATTTCACAGGAAGGGACCTATTTTGAAGTAACACCTTCCTTCAAGATGGATGCCCAGCTACCCTCTGAGCCCAGAGTATGTTTCTCTTTCCCTCTTCTTCCCTCTTGTTAACTAACAGACAAATTACACTAAATAGAACTATTGAAACACAAAAGGTTTAATTGTTTGAAGAATGTTTGTTAGGAAGGTGGATTAAAAGAAAGCCCTATCAGTTATCTCAGGAACCTCAGGTGGGGGAAGGGAAGTGAAGCTGGAATCTGAGTAAGGACCTGCCTTAAACTCAATCTTACAAAATGCTATCTAAAGAAATAAATGATGATTTGATTAAATTATAAATAATGCTGTCAGTTAGATAATTCTTCACAGATTTAACTCCTCTCTATTTTCTCTCCTTATAAATTCCACAGCCACTAAGGTAAGGGAGGGAAGGCAGGGTGGTATTGGGAAAGGAAGATATAAAGGGTCTATCTAAAATAATAATTTCTTAAGTAAATATATTAATGCTAGGCTAAATTTCAATATTGAAGCTAGATAATCTAAGAGCTCGCTCATTGACTTCCTCCCTTCACGGAAGATCCAGTCAACAGCCTCTCCTCAAGATTCTAAAACCTCTAACAGCTTTTTGGAACTCAGCCAAAGCTAGAAAAAAAAAAAAAACTATAACCCCCAATTCTGTATACTACACTAGAGACGGGAAGTCCTAGGTTCAAATCTCAGACACTTCCCAGCTGTGTGACCCTGGGCAAGTCACTTGACCCCCATTGCCTACCCTTACCTCTTCTGCCTTGGAGCCAATACACAGTATTTACTCCAAGATGGAAGGTGAGGGTTTTTAAAAAAAAAAAAAAAGATAGGGTCAAAATTATTGCCTTCAGGTTGGGTAATCAGTATAGATTTCATATATGAGATAATTAACTGCACTGTACCTCAAAGTAAAAGTCAGATTTTCATGGGAAAGAGATGTAATAAAAGTATCTATAGGCATGAGATAAAGCCTTAGAAAACACAGGGAAATATCCGGAAGCTGCTGACAATCAAGTTCATTTTCAAATGAAGAAACATTTAAAATAAAGCTATTGTTGGAGTCTGAAAGGCTTTGAATGCCAGGATAAAAGGTCTTCTCTCTTCTGAAATAGTCATTTGAGAATAACTTACAATTTCTGAGTAGGGGCTGCAGAGCAACAGTACTATTGGTATAGGAATATTTGGCAGAGGTGTGGAGGAACCAGGTCAAACAGAATCCAGAGGATCCTGACTTAATTTTCAAAGTAATCCTTTGTACTTTGGAAACTGGTGAATGCTACAAATCAGGCCTTGATTTATTGTATTGATGATTTTCCTCATATAAAGAAAGTAATGGAGAAAATGTTAATAATATTTAACTTAAAATTATGTTATGAATACATTTTTGAGGGAAAGTGGGACAGTTAGTTGTTAAACCTTTGCTGGGATATCTCTGAACTTTAGACAAAGAGGCATGGGGAGGGAAGAGAATTTAGGGAAGTAGGACATGATCAGGGGAGAGAGAGCATCATATCTTCATATTATTTCTCCCTTTCACTTATCTCCTTTATATACTTGAGTGAAGGGGATTGAGAGGCTTTAATAAAGCAGTTTGATCTATGATTGCATGTAAGTAAGTTACTCATGCTGACAAAAATCTCCTTCTCCTAGGGGCTGGGGTTGGAGTGTACCCCACTTCTCCTAAACAGCTGACATGGGGATATGAATGGGAATAAGTAGAAAATCCTTGAATAGGGAACTTCACCATTTCCTCTTGCTCTAGCCTAATCCCTTCAATGCTCACACAAGGTTGGTTCATCTATGCAAGAAAGACCTCAATGGAGTATTGGAAACTCTAGACTCAACTTCCTAAGGCAATTGTCAATTTTTTACCATGAACATCTACCCTTCAGAAATCAATAGATATCTGAAATTAATAAGGAAAAATATATGTACAAAAATATTTATAACCATGCTCTTTGTAGTGACAAAAAAATAGAAAATGAGGGAGTGTCCATCCAGTGGGGAATGGCTGACCAAATTGTAGTATCTGATGGTGATGGAATATTATTATACTGAAAGGAATAATGAACTGGAAGAATTCCATGTGAACTGGAAAGTTCTCCTGGAATTGATGCAGAGTGAAAGGAGCAGAACCAGGAAAGCATTATACACAAAGACAGATACACTGTGGTACAATCGACCATAATGGACTTTTCTACTAGCAGCAATGCAAGGATCCAGGACAATTCTAAAGGACTTATAAGAAAGAATGCTACCCACATCCAGAGAAAGAATTGTGGGAGCAAAAATGCAGAAGAAAAACATATCATTGATCACATCATTCTATGAATGTAATATGATTGGGAATGTTGACTTTGAATGACTCTATTGCAAATATTAATGATATGGAAATAGGTTTTGAACAATGATACATGTAAAACCCAGTGAAATTGCTTATTGGCTCTGGGGGGTGGGGAGTGAGGAGGGGAGAGAAAGAACATGAATCATGAAACCATGGAAAAATATTCTAAATTAATTAATAATTTTTTTTAAAAATTTAAAAATAGATATCTCAAGTCAGGACTTGATTTATTATTTTGTTAATTGTCTAGGCAAAAATGCATAAATAAAATGTTAATAATTCATTTTCAATATAAGAGTATATTGTCAATTATAATTTTATTAAGAACCTCCTATATGTCTACTATGCTGATCTCTGGGGATACCAAAAAAAAAAAAAAAAAAAAAAAAAGTAAGAATCACAGTCTGTCCTCAAGGAAAAATCAAACATGCATAATCTAATGTGGGTGTTCTTCCAGTCTTCCAGAACCTATGGTTTAATATCAGCCCATCTCTCAGGGAATCCTTAAAAAGGGTTTGAAGATCCTTTAAAAAATATCTCCATCCCCTTACTAATCTTCCACCTATGAGACAATACACCGAAGTACAAGGGTTTAAAAAAAAAAATCTCCATCTCTGGAGTTACCTCTATCATCCCTCTTTTCTCATTACTAAGGCCTTCCTGTTTTCCAGTCCTTTTAATTGTGGCCATTTTAATAGAGTGTTTTCTTTTAATCAAGCTCAAAGTGTAACCATACTAGTCATGCCCACTTTTTCCTCTTCATTCCACATTTTTCTCTCTTTAAACTGTTATCTTCTGTCTAAAAATCAATACTAAATTTCTATTTCTAAGGCAGACGAGCTGTACAATGGGTAACTTGCCCAGAGTCACACACTTGGAAAATGCCTGACTTCATATTTGAACCCAGGAACTTCTATCTGCAGTCCTGGCTCTCTATCTACTGAGCCCTTTCAAGTTTCTATTACACACTGCCCACACAGAGACTTCTATCTCATTTGACTCTGCTTTTTCCAATTTCTGATGTTCTACATTTCCAAATATTTCTCTTTTCTGTTAAAGGTGTTAAGAGTTCTTGAGGGAAGGGGAGGGCAGAGGAAACAAACTATTTTCTAATCAGTTATGTTGAGAGAAATTCCCATCTCTAAGGCGAACAATAATCCATTTTCACATGAAGACTATATAAGTTTAACACCACTGTGTCCTAAGCTGAAAATTAAAAGAGAGATGGGAAGGGATAAATGGAGAAATGAGAAAATATAAGCTAACGAGGATGAAAGTAAGAAAAAAAGAAGTGGTATCTTTCATCTTTAGCAAAAAATCTAAAACAAAAGTGACCAGAAATAGTATGTGTGAGCACTAATAAATATAATTAGTCATCATTAAGAACAAATATGGAGAAAATGTCATAAAAGTATGTATACCCTTTGACCCAGCCATATGACTACTGGGTCTTTATCCCAAAGTCAGAGATAAAGGAAAAGGATTTACTTACATAAATATATATTTTTAGCAGTCCATTTTATAGTGCCAAAGAATTGGAAACTGGTGGGGGGGGTAGCCATCAATGAAGAATAGCTGAATAAACTGTGGTAATTGGTTGTAATAGATAACTGTTGTGCTAAAGTAATTGATAAACAAGCTAAGTTCAGAAAAATTTGGAGACTTATGAACTGTTGCAAAGTGAAGTGAGCAGAACCAGGAGAATACTATATTCAGTAACAGAAATGCTGTATGATAACCAAATGTGAAGGACTAAACTATTATCAGCAAAATGAAGTTCCAAGAAAACTCCAAAGATTCATGATTAAATAAAAAAAACCATCATCTACAGCTAAAGAAAGTATTGTAATCTGATTGCAGATCAAGGCGCCTACACTTCACTTTATTTCCTTCATGAGTTTTTATAGTACATGTAATATGCGTCTTCAGTCACAATCTGGAGAATGTAGAAATATGTATTACATGAAAACACTAATATAACCTATACCAGACTATTGACAACCTAGGTAGAGAGGGAAAGAATCTGGATTTTAAAAAAAATCAGAAAACAATTGTCAAAAATTATTTTACTTACAATCAAAAGAATTCAATTAAAAAAGAAAGAACAAATATAGAATCATTAAGAACACAGGTATAATGCACTACACATATGATTTCATTGGAATAGGTCTAACCATTTAATTAATAGAGCCCACTATAACACATTTCCACTAAAGTTTTATTAAAATACATTCATGAAATGCAAAATTGTTTTGTAAGCTAGCTGAAGAAATTCCCTCTAACAATATAGGTTAGCAATTTCTCTACAATTTATGGTCTTAAGAGAGTTGTCCGGAAAACTTGGAACCTAAAATGATTCTCTGAAAGTAATAAAGTAAATATATTTCATTGGTAGGAAGTGGTCCTAAGGCCAGCTCTCCACCCATTATGCTACACTGCCTCTCTAAAAGCATGTATTAAAAATTAACTTTATTTAATGTGGTTACTAGACATGTTGATAAGAGAAATGCCATAATCATAATATAATTAATGTCTGGAACATATTTACACTAAATTATAAAATTAAATGTTTATTGACTGACTTACTCATTGATTGATCCCTAAATCTCAGAGTCAGAAGAGATCTTAGAAACTCAACTTACAACCTACTTCATTTAAGAATTTTCTTTAAGATATTATGGAACTTCCTTTAAAATATTTCCATTTAGGAAAAACTTATTGCTTAATAATTAGTCCATCATAATTCAGCACAGCTCCAAAAAAGAAAAAAAAAGAATATTATCAGTGTATATAATTACCCTTTCCTAAAGAACTGTATCTGGTGGTAAATTAATCATTAAAATCAGATCAAAAGGCCTTAGAAACAGTTTCAGAGAGCAAATACTTGAACTTCTTAGCCAGTAGAGGGACAGAAAGCTAGAGGTATAAAAAGAACAATGAATGTTTAAAATATACATACACACACACACACACACACACACACACATACACTTAAATGCAGAAAAATTTAATATTATCAGCAGCATTTTCCTATAAAACTGTGAGAAGTAATAGGGATAGGGTGGGTGACTGAAAGAAGATAAGAATCTCAGTTAAACCAGTTCATCCCAATAACATTTAAGAATGAAACTGGAAGAGAAAAACAAATGTCCCAATCAATGGAAGTGAAATCACCACATTTGAGTTTTAACATTACGATCATTAATGTACTTCATACTTCATTTACTCTAAAGAAAGCAGAAGTATTCCTAAAAGGAGGCAATATGTTTTTGGGGATTGTATCTCAGATTATTTTAAAGAGGGTAGGATATAAAATGTGAAAAAAAAATCATGGACATTATTATTTTCCCAAAAAGCAGTGGAGAAAACATCTCCTGGGTCTTTACCCATCTGTCTTTCCCATGCAACTAAATCTTTATTTTTTTTAAATCCTTACCTTCTATCTTAGAATCAATACTAGGTTTTAATTCTAAAACTGAAGAGTGGTAATGGATAGGCAATGGGAGTTAAGTGGCTTGACGAGGGTCACACAGCTAGAAAGTGTCAGAAGCCAAATTTTGAACCCAGGAACTCCTATCTCCAGACCTGGTTCTAAAATCCACTGAGTCACCTAGCTGCCATCATAACTAAATCTTTATGAAGATAATCCTCATGCTTACAGAAGAGATAGAGATATTTGCTGGTCTTTAAAGATAACAGGAAAACTTCTAAAAATTATATTTTTCAATAGAAGGTGCCTTTACTATTATGAAATTTATAATATTAATAGCTTGCATTTATATGCCTTTAGAATTTGCAAACACTTTACATATATTGTTTCCTGTGTTGTCTTCTCCTACCTTTGCATTCAAGTCTCCCATAACGATCTTCAGGTCTCTTCTTGGTGTGCCGTCAAGTATTGCCTGTAGGGAGCTGTAAAACTCTTCTTTTTCCTTTTCCTCTGCCGCATTGGTGGGTGCATAGCATTGGATGATGGTGATCTTCTTCCCCTTTGAGTTGAACCTTGCTGACATAAGCCTTGACAAGATAGGTTCCCAACCTATCAGCGCCTTTTTTGCTTCAGGTGTCATGAGCAGCGCTACTCCCTGGGTGTGGGAATGGTCCGGGTCTTCATGGCCAGAGTAAATGATGGTTTCGCCTGATATGAGACTGGTCTGGCCGCTTCCATTCCATCTGGTCTCGCATAAACCAAGGACCCTGATGTTGTATCTTTTCATCTCCTTTACTACCTGAGCGAGTTTTCCGCATTCGTATAATGTTCTTATGTTCCATGTCGCTATTCTGGTTTTTGCCTTGGTCGTCAGAAGATTTATCAGCGAGCTGGCTTCCCAGAGGCTTTCACCAGCACGCGTCAGGGACTCTGTTGGAGAGCAATCCTCCAGCAATTGTCGGTTTTGTTGTTTTGGTGAGGTTGCGGTTTCTATAGCAAATGTGATTTTTTTACAGGATGGGGTTGCTAGCCCCACGCCCAACCCTCCTCCTTTTTCAGCCGGGCTTAGGACCATCCTTGGCAAGGCATTTGACAGCGTGGACAGGAGCATCATCTGGAGATTGATGTAGCATTACGGGATTCCCCCGAAGCTCATCAACATCATCCAGCAGTTATACGAAGACTTTACCTGCCAGGTCATCCATAATGGGAAACTGACGGCTCCCTTCACAGTGAAAACCGGAGTGAAGCAAGGCTGCATGCTTTCGCCCCTTATCTTCTTGATGGTCATAGATTGGACCATGAGAAGAATTCCCAAGGACAACAATACGGGCATTCAATGGACTCATACCAAGCAGCTTGAGGACCTTGACTTCGCAGATGACATCTGTCTCCTTTCTCACAAGCAGCAGGATGCGCAAGCCAAACTTGCACGACTCTCTGAAGAAGTGGAGAAGACAGGTCTGAAGATCAACAAGAGGAAGACAGAGGTGATCACAGTCAACTGCAGACAGGACCTGCCAATCCAACTACTGGGAGAAAACATCAAGGAGACGGACCACTTCACCTATTTGGGTAGCATCGTCAGTAAGGACTGCGGAGCAGATGAGGACATCAGAAACCGAATCAACAAAGCCAGACAGGCATTTAACACCCTGCGGTCTGTCTGGATATCCAAAGCACTGTCCCTCGTCACTAAGCTCCGAATCTTCAATACCAACGTAAAGGCCGTCCTCCTATATGGATCAGAAAGCTGGAGAGTGACGAGCGCTAACACCAATAAACTCCAGGTCTTTGTTAATAGATGTCTACGCTACATCTTGAACATCAGATGGCCTGAAAAGATCTCCAATGCTAGTCTCTGGGAAAGAACAATCCAGTATCCCATTAGTCAGGACATAAAGAAACGTAAGTGGAGATGGATAGGACATATGCTACGAAAACTGGAAGACAATGTAGCCAGACAAGCATTGAGCTGGAACACTTCAGGGAGGAGGAAAGTTGGAAGAACAAAACAGACCTGGCAAAGATCTGCTGAAAATGAAACAAAAATGGTCGGAATGACATGGGCCCAGCTGGGGGAAGTTGCCCAGAACAGAGTCCGTTGGCGTGAGATGGTTGCGGCCCTATGCTCCTAAGGAGTCAACAGGAATAATAATAATAATAAATAATTACATATATTATTTCACTTTATCCACACAAAATAGAGTCCCTGCCCAAGCCTGCAGTGAGTCTGCAAGCTCCATCACAAGGCAATATCATTCCCATTATAAAGGTGAGGAAACCAATGGAACCAGAGGTTGTGACTTAAAACAAATTACAAAGCAAGAAAGTGTGGTCAGATTCAAAATCAGGTCTTTCAAATTCTAGGTATAGCCCTCTTTCCACTGAGTAACTAGAGTTTAATTAGCTGAGATGTGTGAAGGAATAAAAACAAAATTGTAAATAAATCCTTGGGAAATATCTTGGTGGAAAAGAGTTCTGAAGACATAAAATACGTGTTTATATATATATATATGTATATATATATATATATATACATACACACGTATAGAAATATAGATCTTCAATATATGTGTATACACACAGATACACATACACATATATGTGTTTGTGTACACCTGCATAGGTAGTACAGTGGATAGAGCACTGAACTTGGAATGAGGAAGACACATCTTCATGAGTTCAAATCCAGATTCACCTGAGACACTTTCTAGATATGTGACCTTGGGCAAGTCACTTAAACCTCTTTGTCCCAGTTCCTCATCTATAAAAAGAGGTAGGGAAAGAAATAGTAAACCTCTTTAGTATCTTTGCCAAGAAAATCCCAAATGCGGTCATGAAAGGTCAGACATGACTGAGACAACTGAGCGACAACAACAATATAACAAATACATGTTCAGGTTCTGATATTTAATATCTGTGTGACTTTGGGGTCTTTGTTTCCTTATATGTAGAATAAGAGGTCTAGTCCCTTATAGCTTTAATCTTCTTTGACTTGGGATGCATATTTCAACCTTCTAAAACAGAACATCAAAATAATTCTCCTAACAGTGGCCACTCAAGATTTCTGCAATAATTATTCTTTACATGATATATTTAATGTGTCCTGAATTTTGAAGATTACTGTTCTTTGTATTGTGTATTTTTTGTATATTTGGTTGGTTATTTTGTCTGCAGGGCAATTACATATAAACTCAGACCAATAACCAAAATTACCAAGTTAGCTATCAGTCTTGCACTATAGTGACATATTCACATTTTGGGGATATTATTGGCATCACAAGAAATGTGTACCCTCACATCTCTTTCATGGTTAGGAACTTTCTGTTGTGCAATCTTTTTAAGAACCAGTGAAGAAGAAATTTTAAGTGGAACCATAAGAGTCCTTTTCTGTCTTTTGTCATAATTTACTGCCCATGGCTTTTTGACCTTTGAATTTTATGCACTAGAAGGCCAAGCAAAATGGTTCTGAAACATAAGTGGTGACTGACATTCAAATGAGATTTAACATTAGCCAGAGAAGAAAAGCAAAGGCTAACTCTTGGGCAAATTAAGACAACACAGAACCATAGGTTTGGGTAAGCATGCCTGAATTTAGTAGAGTTACTGAATGCTTCAAATGAGTTCTCAAAGACTACTGCCATCCTAGTACATTTTTCCTCATGGGCTTGAAATATATTAGCTTAAAGTCACTAAAGTTTAGTTCAAGAAAAATCAGAATTTATTTCAATTTTCCAAACACTGAAAGCACTGAAATTTTCTGTTGGAAATGTTAGTTTAAAAAAAAAAGCTGGCATTAGCATTTGCAAGGCGGTGTGTGTGTGTGTGTGTGTGTGTGTGTGTGTGTGTGTGGGGAGGATTATCATTATATTGAAATTTTAATAATTGTTTATTCAATAAAACTCAGCATTGTTCTAACTTTTTACTGAGTTTTAGAGGACTAACTTCTTTGAAAACTTTCATTTAAAAAACTGGCTTTTTCTGGAGTTAATAAAATATTCAGACAAAGAAACAAGTAAATAAACAAATAAATAAATAAATGGGCAGGCAAGCAAATAAATAAAAAAATAAATGGATGGGCGGGGGCGGGGGTAGGGCAGATAAATAAATAAATAAATAGATGGATGAATGAGTGAATGAATGAATAGATAAATAAATAATTTGATTTTTATCAAAATTTTATTATAATCAAATACATAAGTATGATTAACTCCAACCAAAACCTTTTCTTTTGCAAAAGGGGGGGAGGGGGGGCGAACCTGTCACATTTACCAAAAGTACATAAAATGGCAGACTAAAAAATAATCAGATTTGTTGAGATTACAATGCAAGTTATTTTAATTCTTAGACTAGATGCTGTTTGATGTTACTTAAATAAAAATAGCTATTTGTATTTTCATAGCATTAAAATGTTAGGAAATGCTTTTCTCCTGTAGCAAACATGGCATTTTCCTTCCATGTAGGAGAAAAAATAATCAAAACCAACACCCTCCCCCCAAAACAAACAAACAAAACAAAACAGAACAAAAACTCCTTTACTTATGAAGTAATCTATAGTCCACAAGTACTCAAAACCCAAAGAGACTGAGCCCTCATTATTGATTTTACTATTATAAACAAATCACAAAACCCATTTTATAAAAAGTGAAGGATCTTAATGAAATAACATAGTAATGAGTATATTTCCCCTACACATATGAAGTCCACTACACCACAACTGCATACATCATAAGTGAGAGAGACACTAGAAAATCACACATAACCAAAAAAACAAAACAAACAAACAAACAAAAAAAACATACATCAACACATAGTAGCTTGTTGGTAAGCATTTAATAATCAGCTCTCCAAAGTGAGGAGAATATTCACACAACACACTTTGAATTTGCATCCTTAACAATTTCTCCTTAACTTTCTTATATTTAGAAATAAACAACATAATGAATTAAATTTTTAGCAATTACCTATTTCTGAAAGGCAAATGTTAATGCTGAAAATATAGCAATTGGTTATCACTAGCTGGTTCAAGATGTCTCCAGCACACTCTTACCAATATAATACTTCAGGCTTTTTCACCTATACTAGTGATGGTGAATCTATGGCACATGTGCCAAAAAACACACACAGAGCCTTCTCTGTGGGTACACCTGCAGTTGCCTTGTCAGATTTTGTTACTAGAAAGTCAGAGGGAATGGGAGTGGAGCTGTTCTCCTCCCCCTCTCCATGAGTTTGGGGACATTCCTCACTTCCCCCACCCCTCTGCCAAGCAGCCCAATGGAAGAGTTTCCTCCCTCTCCTGTCTGGAGCTAGGGGAGGGCTCACATGCTTTGTGAGGGCACAGTGCAGACAACAGCCTGTTAAGTCTGTGGTGAAGGTAATTCCTGTGGTGGGGCTAGAGAGGAGCTAGGTTTCAGGGAAATATAGTTCACAGCATGGCACATAGCTGGTGGGGAGAAGAGCACTCACTGGTGCCCTCTTCTCCCCATCTCCACACACACCTCTCATCATCTGCCCCTCTGCCCAGCAGCCCAGTGGGGACGCATCCTTCCTTCCCTGTCTGGGGTAAGGGGAGTTTTGGGGGGTGAGGTGGGAGAGGAGGGCAACGCACATGGTCTGGGGGGTGGGGTGGGGGCAGGGCCTGATACTCCATCTCTTAAAAATGTATCTTTCAATGGTTTATTTTATTTCATTACCAAATAAAGTGCCCAGGCCTTTTTTACATAAGTTGCTATAAAATCAGGTCTGACTAAAGTTGTACAATTTATTTCTTTTAAACAAATTAAGTTTTTTATGCTTTTCTGAATTAAATTTCTTCCTATTGGTTTTGTCCTGATGGTCTTTATTTCGTATTGTATTATATTATAATATTATGTATATCATAAAATATATAAAATATGTAATAAATATACATATATATTTAACCATTTATATACAATAACAAATGCCCACACAATTTTTCCTAAGCTATATGAGCGAACTTATTTCCCACCTTCCCTTCCCTTCCATTATCTCTCCCAGTGTTGGCAATTGATTGAATCTGGGTTATACATATATTATCATGCAAAACCCAAATAACTGAAAAATCATATGTTTTCATCTGTATTCTGACTCCAAAAAATGGGAAAAGACCTGCTGATACAAAAATATTTATAGTAGTTATTTTTTTTATGTTAAAGAATTGGAAATTAAAGGGATATTTGTCAATTGGGGAATGACTAAACAAATTGTTGAGTATATTATGACATCTCTTAAAATCTAGCCATCACTGACCTAGACTATTATAATAGTCTTTTCTCTGCCTCTGTCTTTGTCTCTAACTTGTTGCAGGAGCTTCTTAATTTTGTTCATTCTGCCCCAAGTATTTCCTTTTTAAAATCCTTCTCACACAGCTTTTAAAATTATTTTTCAAGTGTTTCTACCTGACCATGAAACTATTCCACTTAATGAAATCCAGGGGTTTACTATTGCCTCTAAAATCAAGTACAGAAGTTTCTGTTTGGCAAAACGCAGCAGAATATATCTCCAACCTACCAGACATATGACAAAACACTTACCTTAAAGCATTCTATAATTCAGCCAAATTCAGTTTCTTTTGGTTTCTCACATACTACTTCCCATTTTTTTGTACAGGCTGTTTCCTTTCTCTAGAAGACATTCTATCCTTACCTTAGTTTTCCTCAAAGCTCAGCTTAAGTGACACCTGTACATACATGAAGCTTTGTCTGAGCTTCCTGTGACTTCCTCCACTTCCCCCACAAATACCTTTAAATTACTTTCTATATATTTGCAAACACACACACACAAACATATCGTTTATTTGCCCTCATATAAGTTTCTTGAGGGTTAGAATTATTTATTTATTTTATCATTTTTGTTATGAGCTATAGCACAGTGCCTCATGCAAGAAAAATATTTAATAAATGCTTGTTAATGCCTGTGGAGCTATCTTTGCCTTCGCACTTTATATCTCTCATCAGGCCATGTGAAACTAAGTCCACCAAATCCATCCATTCTACATATTTAATGTCTCTTGTTTCTATGCATTTTTTCATTCCCATTACCACCTTCTAGGCCAAGTTCATCCTCATCATCATCTCTATAATTTACTTAACACTTTAATATTTATTTACAGTGGTATTTTATAGAGGCTTTGGAGGTTATTTAGTACAATTCATTCAATTTACAAATGAGGAAACTGAGGTAAGAGAGTTGAAGAGATTTGATTAAGGTCATACTTATAATTAATGATGATAAAATTATTCAAAACTACCCTTTATGACAGAAGACATGGAAAAATTTATTCTGGAGCACATTCGCAATCAGAATTTATGATCCTTTCTCATTTGTTTGCACTACGTTGATACAAAACAGAGCAGATTTAAAGTAAAAAATAAAACATTTTTGTTTGTAAAGTGAAGAAGCTTAAAAAACTTGGAGCTAGAAGGGCATCAGTGCTTTTTCAACTTTACCAGAAAAATACAAATACCATATAAGATAGAGTTCTGAAATTGGCAATTTTAACATTTATTTTTCAAAAGGAGTTTTAAAATGTCCCTTATGGTAATACCTTAAATATTATGATCTAGGTATTTTTCTATCTTGTCTTCCCCTCATCTCAAGTCTTAAAATATATGGAAGAAAAATATTGAAAAGCATTCATCACTTTGGAGAACTAAAGAAATTATTCTGTAAACCATTTGATATTTTGAAGATATGCTTACAAAAAAATTTAATGCATTTCTACTATCTCTATAGCGGGGTATTGATGGATTTATTTGAGGCTGAAGATAACCAAGGGGTTGTTGTTTCCCAGAGTTTTGTAGGACTGCTTCATATTTATGGAATAACAACAACAACAACAACAACAACAAACATAGCAAATTACCATTTTAGAGGTGAGCTTTTGTCACACGTCTCAAGTTTCTTGTAGTTCACAACTTTGGCTGAAAGATTACCCACCTTGTCAATTGTCACTAAGTTGACATCTCTTTTTCCCTCTTGTATGAATTGCTATCAGAAATCTTCCCTGCTATCCAGTTATAGTATTTAGTATGCAGAATCATCTTCAGCAAAATTAGAAGCCCATTTACCTTGGAAACACAAGAAACATGTAATAGAATTAGAGAGAGGAGACAAATTCTTGTTCCTTTTCTTTTTTCTTCCAGACGCCTTTTTATTTGAAGTTTTCTTAAATGCTAAGAACAAAGAAAAATTAATTTTAACTCAGAAGAGATTTTAGAAGAACAAAATTAAAAGATGTAGGTAATGAAACAAATATTCCTTAAAAATAACTCCTCCCAAAATGACAATTAATAAGACCAGAAGAGAAGTGAAGAGAAGGCTAGTTAGGGAAATATGAATTCAAATGTTACCTAAGACATAGACTGGCTTTTCAATCACATCGTACAGCCTAATCTCTCAGTGACCTAGGCAACTTCTAAGAACTGTAAATTATCAATGAATTACTAATTTGTATCTGTGCTACAGCATACTTTCCATTCAATGTATCCAATAGCAATTAAATCACAAATCAAGATCAACACATAAACAGAAATTCAGGGAACAGTCATAGCATCAACAAAACAAGTAAATACAAAAACTATCTATCTATCAAGTTTTCTACTCTTTGATTTCACAACTCCAAATGATAGGCTTTCCCATTATCTCTGTGTTCAATGTCTCCCCACCACACCTTGCAGACACCTTAACCCCTGCTTTCCAGAACCCATTCATGTCTTGTCCTCTCTAATTGAGTGTAAGCACCTTAAGAATAATAGCTTTGTTAATTGCTTGCATTTATATTTCCAGCAATTAGGACAGTATCTAGAACAACAGTAAATACTTAATAGCCCTGTGCATTTGCATCTCTCTTCATCTCTGTTACTCTATTTCTCTTTTTCTTTATGTCTCTCACTCTCAATCTCTATCTCTATTGTCTCTGGCTTTGTCTCTTGATCTCTTAGAACTGTAGAACTAGAAAGTGAGAAAAGTTTATCTCTTTGATATTGATTTAAATATTGAAAAAGAAGAGCCTGTACTGTATTCCTATTCTGTCTATTCCTATATTCTGATTCCACACACTGATATATTTCACTAGCTGTGTCTCCTTGCTCTTTTTAAGACTTTAATGGCTTCCTTCAAGTGTCAACTAAAATGCTATCTTCTACAAGAAGCCTTGGATATCCCCACTTAATGTTAGTGTATTATTTCTGGGATTACTATGTGTCATACAAATATACCCACCCATACATACTTGCATGCTTTTCTTATGCATATACAAATGCATATACCTGCATACATATATAACACACATGTATAATATATAGGTAAAATGTGCATTATGTATATGTTTAAATATATGCAGAAATAATGATACAGTTACATATGTGCATAACATGTATAAATGTGCATGTGTGTAATGTGTGTAAACATACCTATGTAAGATTGTGTGCACATGAATAACTCATATTTTTATGTACACATTCACTTTTACATGCATTTAGACATAATCACAAGGCATATGCATGTATATAAATTGTGTTTATATGTACATACATGTGTCATGTTGTGTATATATATATTTTAATTATATATAATTTTATATGTTTTAATCTCCCATTATATGGTGAACTCTCTGAGAACAGGGTCCATTTTTGTCTCTGTTTGTATTTGCAATGATTCAAGCATTAATAAATACTTATTGATGTGATTGTCAAGCTCCTTGTTTAGAAAAATTTTGATTTAATCATTTTAGTTATCAGTCCATGCTTCCCCTACCCTATTGCTGGCTGGGATTCTTGGTAGTCACAGTATCTCTCCCAACATGTTTTCTGGAATATCTGGGAGATCAGCAAACCTCATTAGCCATCTTCCCTTCAAATGAAATCAAATATGTTAAAATCTAAAATGTCATTCCAAATTTCTGCCCTGTGCATCTATCCAGTGGCATGTATACACAAATAGAGATAAATTCTCAGGATCCTACTAAGAAAAAGAGATTGTTAAAGGAGAGAAGGCCAAGGCTTGGGGACTATAGGAAATAACTGGTCTATCATAAAATAGCTAATATGGATAAAGAAAAGGTCCATGTTTCACATAAAGGCATTTGTACTTAGGACAACATTATATAGGTATATATTTAAGTCTGTATCTTGGGATTATCTCCTTGGGTGGAAGCCAATTTTGAGTGTTTGCACTAATGTAGTGGATTCTGCCAACAAAATTGTTCAGGCTACATGCTGAAGTGATTTCCTCCAAATATACTTCCAACCATGTCATTCTTCTGTTCAATAAACTCCAGTGACTGGAGTATCTAAGCTGCCTTTAGACAGTGCCTTCCAACAGTAGGTACTTGAAAAATACTTATTGCATCTAGACCTTTCTTTTTTGAACCATGATAACTAATCAGTACCAGGAGATTCTAAAACCTAATGGATAATATTATTAATAATGATGCCATTTTTATAACATATAAACTATGGTTTGCATTTCCTAATTATATTTTCTAACCCCCTTTCAGTATCAGAAAAAATACTCTGAATACAGTAGTCATTTGATCAATATTTTGAAATCATTTCTAAGAGAATGCTGGCATTTAGAAAAAAAACAACGATTTGTTTGAGAGCAGAAATCAGTGAAAGCTCTGGATGATTTCCTGATTACAATGAAAAATATGCCCTTTCTCTACTTAGAATGTGAACAGAGTTTATTGTCTATTTATAGTGACTACATAAGATAATATACAACCACAGTTATATACCACATCTTCATTCCCAGTTTTGCTCTTGACTTTCTCAACTTTTTCCCCCTTTGCCCCAGTAGCTTCCTTACCCCAGGAGATGCCTATCATTTTTTCTTCTTCTTGCTTTCACATTCAAATGCTTAGTATCTGGAATATCATTAATATATGATAAATTATATATTATCTATCTAACTATATCAACCTATTATCTATCTCTCCCCAATACCTTGAATGGTATTTTTATTGTCGATATTGGCATTTTTTTTTGCCATTTCCTTCTCTAACTCATTTACAGATGAGGAAACAGAGACAAATAGGGTTCAGAACTTGATGAGAGTCACATAGCTAGTAAGTGTCTGAGTCTAGATTTGAACTCAGGAAAAAAGGAGTCTTCTGGACTCCAGGAGTAGGACCCTTTCCACTGAATCACCTACCTACTCTAAATAGCTTAAGATAGATAGATAGATCAATAGATTAAAAATGATAACAAATGTCTCTGACAAAGGACTCATTTCACAAATATATAGAGAACAAAGCTCTAAGAATGTGAAGTCTTTGCCAAATGACATATGATGAAAGAATATGAACTGACATTTCTCAGATTAAGAAATTAAAATTATCTTTAGTCACATGAAAAAATGCTCCAAATCACTATTAATTAGAGAAATGCAAATTAAAACAACTCTGAAGTACCACCTCACACCTATCAGACTGATTAATATGGCAAAAAAGGAAAGGATTTGGAAAAATTGGAACATTAATACACTATTGGTGGAGCTGTGACCTGCTAAAACATTTTTGGAAAGCAATTTGGAACCATGCTCAAAGGACCATCATTGTGCAAACTGTAAAAGATGATGGGGCAGCAGGGATGTTAAAATATAATCTAAATGGGAGTTCCGGGTTAAGATGGCGGCAGAGTAAGAAGCAGCTCTTAACCTCTCCTGACCTAAACACACAAAACTCCTCAAGGGGACATAAAAACAAGTCCAGACGAACGGAGGAACCCCACAACAGGGCACAGCGTGGAAGGTACGTGGAATCGAGACATTTCCAGGCTAAAAAGGGCTCTCACTCAATCGCAAGCTGAGCAACCGCCCCACCCCCACCCCCTCCACACTCACCTATAGCTCCGAACCCAGCTAAAAAGAAATAGAGCAAGTTTGGGGCACCCATCAAGTCATCGGCAGCTCCGGGACCTGTTCCTGAAAGCAGCAAGACTTAGGACCCCATTAAGTCAAGAACGCACGCGAAATCTGAGCGCGCGGGAGCAGAGAGTGGACGCTGGGCGCAGAGTGCCGGTTGAGCAGAGGCGTCGGTGCCGGCTGAGCAGAGGCGTGGGTGGAGGCAGACACAGCCAGGAACTAAAGCCTAAGTGGGGAACCAGTGCAGATGGGTATACGACTGTGGAAGTAGCTCCCTGAGACTTGTAAAGGAACCTCCTGCAGAGGATCAAGCAAGGGAATCCACCAGGGGGCTTGACCTTGGAAAAAACTAGAACTCAGACCTCAGGAGCCAATAGATCTCAGACAGACACTGAGAGCGAGGATAAACCTGAGAAGCTGCTGGTCTAATGATGGCTAATCAGTTATAGGAAATTCAAAAGAGAAAGAATAATAACAAAAAAAAAGAAGTCTTTAACACTCGACAGCTTCTACACAGAGAAAATCCAGACAACCGAGCAAACAGAGGAGGAGAACAAACAACCATCCAGACCCTCCCCAAATAAGGAAAACTCCTCACAAGCTATGGAAGAGTTCAAATCTGAGATTTTGAGGAAAATGGAAGAGATCTGGCAAGAAAATAACAGCTTAAAAGGTAGAATCTTGCAACTGGAAAGCAAGGCTCAGAAACCAAATGAACTGATAAGCAAATTGAACACAAGAAATGACCAGATTGAAAAGGAATACCAGAAGATTATGGCCGAAAACAAGAAGATTATGGCCGAAAACCAAAAGATTATGGCCGATTACCAGAAGATTATGGCCGAAAACCAAAAGATTATAGCCGAAAATCAATCCCTAAAGGCTAGAATTGAGCAAGTAGAAACTAATGATCTCTCAAGACAACAAGAACAAATAAAACAAAGCCAAAAGACTGAAAAAATAGAAGGAAACATGAAATATCTCAATGAGAGAGTGACAGACCAAGAAAACCGGTCTAGAAGAGACAATTTGAGAATAATTGCTCTTCCAGAAAAACCAGAAATTAATAAAAACCTGTCCTTCAATTGGGGAATGGCTGAACAAACTGTGGTATATGCGGGTGATGGAATACTATTGTGCTAAAAGGAATAATAAACTGGAGAAGTTCCAGGCGAACTGGAGAGACCTCCGGGAACTGATGCAGAGCGAAAGGAGCAGAGCCAGAAGAACTCTATACACAGAGACTGATATACTGTGGTAAAATTGAATGTAATGGACCTCTGTTGCAGCAGCAATACAATGACCCAGGACAATTCTGAGGGATTTATGGTAAAGACGCTACCCACATTCAGAGGAAGGACTGCAGGAGAGGAACCATATAAGAAAAACAACTGCTTGAACGCATGGGTCGGGGTGGACATGACTGAGGGTGTAGACTCGAAACTACCACACCAATGCAACTACCAACAATTTGGAAATTGGTCTTGTTCAAGGACACATGACAAAACTAGTGGAAACGCGCATCGGCCAAGGATGGGGGGGGGGGTGAGGGGGGAGGGTTGAAGGGGAAAGGTGGAGCATGAATCATGTAACCATGTTAAAAATGAATATTAATAAATGTTAAAAAAAATATAATCTAAATGGTTTTGGGTACACACACTGGGTTGAAGGAGAGACAGAACCAGGATAGGGAGACCAGAGTACACAGCTAAGCTGCTCCTAACTGACAAAAATGGCTCTTGGCAAACTGTCACCCAGCTCACCAAGAGGCCAGAGTCTTTGAAACCAGGAGATAAGGTAAAAGGTTTTAACAGTTTTAATTATGTTTAACTAAATAAAGGTGGGATAGGGGATTCTACACTAAAACCTAAAGGGCAAAACCACAGGGCAAGGGGAGGACTTGACTTCTCTAATCTTAGTGACCTAAGCAGGCAGGGCCCAAAGGAGCAGTGCAGGAGTCACTTGGAAGTCTGCTTCAAACCTGGTTCCATCCAGGTTTGACCAGCACAGGTAAAGGGCCTGAGGGTAGCTTTGAGGGTTCTCACAGTAATCCACAGATGATCACAGGATGCCAAAAGCCAAAGTAGTCCAAGGTACCCAAGTAGAGAGAGTGTGCTTGAGATGCTGTCCACCAGATCCCAAACTCCTCCTCCACTTCGTGCTGCTCTGCAGGTCTTGTCCACTTGCTGAAACCTCCACCACTCAGGATCCCAGGGAATCAGGATGCAGGTCTGTCCTTAACTCTGAGATCTCCCAGGGCTAGCAACAGTTTGTGCCAACCACTAATGGAGTCTCTCTCAGAGCACAAGCCCTTCTTCCTGCTCCTTCATTCTATCTTGGAATGCTCCAACCCTTCCTGCTAGGTCCATATAAACTATATGCAACTAATACTACATAATCTTCCTCACAACAATACCCTTTCACCCAGTAATACTACTAGTAAGTCTACAACCAAAAGAGATAAAGGGTTGGAGTCAAGATGGCCACTTATAAGCGACAAAAGTTGTGTCCTCTATGAAAAATCTTAACCACCAATCAAAAATAAAATGCTTCAAGGGGGACAGAAAACTAAATTCAACAATAGGACAGAGGAGGGGGACACTCTTGCTTGATGCAACTTAAACGGTTCACAGAGAAGGCTGCATTCTTGGGTTTAAGGAAAGAAAAAAAGAAGTTCCCAGGATTCCTCCCCTACCTATTTTGCTGAGACTCCAGTGGTTGCTAGGAACTGAAGGAGAGGGCTCCAGTCTGGAGGGAGTGCCTCGCTACCATAGCTACTAGAGACTTAGGAATATGACTACAGCTGGCAGGGAGGCAGTTGGAGAAGAGAGGCAGAGAGGTGGGCAGCCTGGTCCCAGCCTTCAGCCACCATTCTCCATCTTGGATTTCTGCCTCTGGATGTTTTGGCCTCAAAGCACCTTTAGCTCTGCAGATCAACTCTACCAGGCTTAATCTTTTCTATCACTAGTGCAGATAAGAAGTCTTCAGAGGGCAGGGAAGCTCAATTTCTAACACCCCTCCCCTGAATATTTTCCTGAGACCTGTGGTAAGAATCCAGCTGACTAAGATCCCAGGGTGAAGGCTGCAACCTCCACAGAGTATCTTGATGCCATGGTGGAAAGCTCAGGATTCTGACCAGGCAGCTGGCAGAGAGGCCAGAAGGCAGAAAGGAAGAGAGAGGAAGACAAGGGTAACTACCTTCAGTCTCCACACCTTCACTTTCACCTTCAGCCTCTGCTGGTAGCTGGGGAAGATCTGGCCTAAGGGCACATTAATACAACTGTTTAGCTCTATCAGCCTGTCAGTTAATCAGCTAAGCAGAGAAGAAGCCCCTTTAGGGCAGAAAAGCCCAAACTCACAGATCCAGCAAATAAACAGAGGAACAAGAAGACAGCCAATAAAGAGGGGGAAAGAAGGAAAAATATGAATAAATAACAGAAAAAGAAAAAAAGAAATTATAATAGAAAGCTTAAATCCAGGTAATGAACAAAGAGCAAATAGAACAGAAGAGGACCAAGGAATACTAGTGAATTGGACATAGTCTTTGGAAGAACTCAAAACACAATTCAAAAAACAATTAAGAGAGGCTGAAGACAATTGAGAAAAGAACTTAAGAGGCAAAATATGTCATCCCAAAAAGCAAAAAGTTTCTGTTAGCCACCTTGCATTACAAAGATGACCTGCAAAGAAAAACAGATCAAAAGAAAAAGAATGACCAAAAAGTCAGGAATGACATTCAGTCTTTAAAAATTAGAATCCAACAATTAGGAGCAAATGATTTCACAAGACAGTAAGAATCTATAAAACATAATCAAAAGTATGAAAAAATTGATGAAAATATGAAACATCTCATTGATATAACAATAGACCTGGAAAATAAATTCAGAAGAGACAATTTAAGAATTACTGGACTCCCAAAAAATCATGACAAAAGAAAAACCTGGACATCATTCTACAGGAAATTATCCAAGAAAACTGCCCCGACATTCTTGAATAAGAGGGCAAAGTGGAGACTGAAAGAATTCCCAACTCACCTCCTGAATTAAATCCTCAACTGACAACTTCCAAGAATGTTATAGCCAAGTTCAAAAACCACCAGACCAAGGAAAAGACACTACAAACTGCTAAAAAGAAACCATTCAAATATCATGGAGCCACAATTAGGATAATACAGGACCTGGCTGCATCCACACTGAAGGACCAGAAGGCATGGAACATGATATTCCAGAAAGAAAAGGAATGAGGTCTACAAATAAGAATCAACTACACAAGAATGGACTATATTCTTGTAGAGGAAAGTATGGTCATTTAATAAAATAGAAAACTTCCAAGCATTCCTAAAGAAAAGACCTGAATTAAATAGAAATTTGATGGGCAAACACAGAACTCAAATGAATCACCAGAAGGTAATTAAGAAAGGGAAAAAAAAGAACTTTTTTAATGAACCCAATAAATTCAAATGATTGGTATTCCTATCAGAAAAGATGATACTGGTAACTCTTAAGAATTGTTATTATCCACAGGGTAGCTAGAAGAAGTAAACTTAGAAGGTACAATGGTAAACTGTATAGAAGGATATGCCAAAAAAATCTATCTATCTATCTATCTGTATATATATATAAAACTACAGGTAAAAAAAGAGGGCACTACCAAGAATAATGGGAAAAAATATAAAAGGGGTAAATTTATTTTTCATAAAGAAGGACATGGGGGCAGGGGGGGAGAAGACCAATACAATGGAAGTGTGAAAGAGGTTGGAAATAGGTAATACTTAAATCTTATGCGCATTGAAATTGATTAAGAGAGGAAAGAACAATCAGATCCATTGGGGCAGAGAATTATATCATGCCCTATAGAGAAGTAGAAGGGTAATAAATGAACTGGCTGGGAGGGGAACAATCCAAAGGAGGGAGAGGTTGGGGGGTCATTTAAAAGGCACTATAGTAAGAGAGGAATCAATAACATTCTCCAGGAGAACATTGTACAGAGACTGATACACTGTGGTACTATTAAATGTAATGGACCAAAGCTCTTACAGGAAGACAAGAGAATGAGAAGTGGGGCTACACCAAATTTATATCCTCCCTACATCAGCATGTAATGGGAGGAGAGTGGGGTACTGGAAATTGTAGTTTTTAGGGTAACATTCTAATTCCTTTTTAGTTTCTTCTTGAAGGAATTACGTGTGATACAGAGAAGAGACTCTGGGTAAACTATAAGCTTTTACTTTTTTTTAAACTTCTAACTTGTTAAAACTATATTCTCTTTAAATATGTCCACTTCTACAGTAAAACCATTGAGGTTCAGGATAAATTCGATTAAATTCCCAGGACAGAGGACCTATGGCTAGGTAATAAAAAAATGTAAAGGTTTTAGCATTTTGCAAGCTCGGTATGAGTCAACAGTGGCAACCCCCCCCCAAAAAAAAAAAAAAAAAAAAAAGATGAGTTTAAACCACATTAAAAAAGAGGGAAAATATCCAGAACAAGAGGAATAATTATCTCCCTCTACTCTTTCCTTTTCCAACTATACATAGTATGTTTTAGCTAAATTCTGTATTCTATACTTTAAGAGTACTGAAAAGCTGGAATACATCCAAAGATGGGACATAAAACGGTGAGAAATCTGCGGACATAATAAGATCTGTTCAATAAACTAGACTCATTTAATTCAGTTAAGAAGACATTATGAGAAAATGATAGTTAGATGACAAGCATTTGAGGGAAACATATTTATGTTTTACCCCGAGAATAAAACTAGTTAAAAACAAAAACAAAAACAGGTAGAAATGGAAGAAAAGTATATTTAGTATCAGTGTGTCAACTGGAGACATTCAATGGAAAAAAATACTGCTTTTAGAGCAATATTTTTTCAAATATAGTTTACAAAATCCTTTGAACTCCCAAGACTCTTTGAGGATGTTCATAAAGTCATGACTATTTTTTACAATAATACTGAAATTATTCCACTATTATGGGACTTCTCTGTTTTCTAACTACATATCCATGTGAAGTCTAATTTTCTCCATATATTCAACCAAAATAACTTTACACCAGGCTGAATACTAATTCAGATATGAGAATCTAATTGTCTTTTATTGTTAGAAATTAAAGAATTATACAAAAATATATAAAACAATGCCACTGTACTCACTAGTTTTTGGAAAATAGTTATTTCATATGAAATGTTATTAATGTTAACAAATTTATGTTTTTTAATACTCTAAATTTTTAAAAAATATTTATTTTGAATATTTTACCATAGTTACATTTCATGTTCTTCCCCTCTCCCCCAAACTACCCTAACCCCACTTAGCCAAAGCACAATTCCACTGGGTTCTGAAATTTTTTAAAAGTACAAATTTTAATTTTTACATGGTAAATATCTATAAATTTAATCCACATAAACAAAACATTTTGGAGTCTTCAATAATTTTTGTTATGTAAAAGGTCCCGGAGACCAAAATTTTGTCTGCTACTTTTAGAACTAATGGGATTCCTTCCACGAGAATTCCCCAAACTGAGTCTGAATGACCATTCGTTGAGTTGTTATAGAACTATCCAAAGATTGATTAGACTAAGTGGCCTTTCAGGTGACTTATGATTATCTGATTCTGTGAATTCTAGGTATCTATCATGAGAAAAAGATTCCTATTTAGCCTCTATATAATTCAGACTCGAGCTACCTAAATTGGTCTCATTTTTGTTACATACATTGGCAGTCACGTCAAAGAGATATAATTTGTTGGCTGGGGAAGCACTGTGATCTTTTTTTTTTGCAGCTTAACTACAAACAGTGCAGGATTTCTTTGTGAAACTGACACTGAAGAGATATTTTGAATGGTTGTAACAAAGATTTCAATAAAGAGCTGAAGTTCAAATTGTCTTCATGTCACATTTGAGTGCTCAGCATTTGTAATGCTCAGCACTGAGAAACAACACACCAAGATATGCTCCAGGCTTCCTCTTTATGTTCCCATAGTACCAATTAATAGTACTACAGTAGTTTTCTCATCAGATCACTTCTGGGGTAGTTTTTGCCAGCAGCAAGGAAACTTTTTTGAGTTTGGGGTTCATTTAATATAATTTTTTTCTTGTACTACATATTGGATATTAAGGAACACAAGCTATAATTCTCACTGCCTTTAAGGTTATGAGAACAACCACACATAATCCAGATATAGCTTGATATAAGGGAATGATCACTGGCTTTAAAATCATAATACTAGTTCAAATTTCATCTCTGGAACATTTTAGCTCTGGAACAGTGAGCAAGTCCACCAAACACCCAAACTAAGAGTTTTCTCACCTGTAAAATTGGAATTAAAAGAATGGGACTATCAAGTCTATCATTAATGGTAATAATGATATTTAGTACACAAATTATTACTTTAAGGTTTACAAAGTTTAAATGTTTTTAAGTTTATGAATTATACATGCTTTGTAACGTTTATGTGCTTTAAGAATTATAAAATAAAGCACTTTGCAAGTCATAATAGTTTAAGCACTGGACATCATTACTATTATTCACTTATAGCATTATCTTTAAGTCATAGGATGTAATCTCATCAATGGAAAGGACCTTCAAGGTCCTCAAGTCCAACTCCTAAAGCTGAATTTGTAAATAAAATAGACAGTCTTATTTGTGGTTATATTTGGGAGCACCAGGAAGCTTTTCAACCCAACATTTATTAGATACCTACTGGCTGTAAGGAACTGTGTTTTTTTCATAATGCACATACATGTTGAAGGGGTAACATTAAAGAGATATTATAAGTAAATTTAATTATCAGATATTTTGTAAATGATAGGTAGATGACAGAATGTTTAATAATTGGGGAGTGATGTTTCATAGATAAAGTAAATGCAAGGAATAGAGGATATATTAAGAAAGAGGGAGGGGGAAGGAATCAGAGAAAAAAACAAATGTGCTAAAAATTAATCTATGAGAAAAAGAAATTGCCAAAGCTAAATTTTCCCATTCTACATTATTGTCTTGAATAAGTTTTTTTTTTTTATCTAAACTAGGGGTTGGCAACGTATGGCTCTTTCTGCAGGAGCCATAAAGTCAATTTTTTTTCAGGCACTGTTACAGGAGCGCGCACTGTGAGCACTGTACGGCTCTCACAAAATTACATTTTAAAAATGTGGCGTTTATGGCTCTCATGGCCAAAAAGGTTGCTGACCTCTGATCTAAACCAAATATGTATATGTATGTATGCATATATATATATATATATATATATATATATATTTCAACAAGGCACTGGATCTCTAAAGAGTTTTCTGTTTGACTGATTATTCTCTCTATATTTTATTAGTGACTGAAAATAGGAATTAGAGTGCTCCTTCACTTCTTCCCATACTCTTAATAAATAAGTTTTGATGGAAGAAGGGCCCAAGTGATGGGTGGAAATGAGTAACCACAATCTGTTTTCTCCCACCTCCATGCCTTTATCCTGCTCTTTAAATGCTCCACCATGTCTATTTATTGAAATCTTCCTATTCTTCAAAGACCAATAAGAAATGGTCTGTTAGTTTCTAATCCATCTTATCATATTAACTATACATTTTATATACATTTATCACATTATTATTTGGATTACAGTTTTTTAGAATAACATTTTATTAATTTGTTATGCAGCATGGTTTAGTGGCTAGAATATTGGAATTGGAGGCAATAGATTTGGGTTCAAATCTTGCCAGAGATCTTTACCACCTGAATGTCTCTATATGACCTCTTTATCCCATTGTTTCCTCAGCTGTCAAAATGTAACCTACTTGGGGGCAGCTGGGTAGCTCAGTGGATTGAGAGCCAGGCCTAGAGACAGGAGGTCCTAGGTTCAAATCCGGCCTCAGACACTTCCCAGCTGTGTGACCCTGGGCAAGTCACTTGACCCCCATTGCCTACCCTTACCAATCTTCCACCTATAAGTCAATACACAAAAAAAGTTAAGGGTTTAAAATTAAAAAAAAATGTAACCTACTTTTCAATTCTACATCTATGTTCCAATAAATTTTATTCATGCCTTTAATTTTATATGCATTATACACCTATATAATCACCCTATAACAAATATAGAATTCTCTCTTGTAATAACAACAAAAACAACAACAAACCTACATAACTGTCAGATCTGCTATTCTGTATCTCTTGGTTCTCACTTAACTGCTAAATACAGAGAAGTGTGTTGCATTTCTGCATCTCTTCTTCTGGGCCAAAGCTGATCATTTATTTCTCCATATGATTTATTCTATCAAGCTATAATTTTATTCTTAATTTATTTCAATAACAAATTTACACTATAATTTTCTTGAGCATAGGAGATCTTTTCTTTATCTTAAGATCAAATTTCTAGTACCTATAATGGTACTTATAGAAGGCATTTAACAAATATTAGTATTAAAATATAAAAAATCTGAAAGTATGCATTTAACACAATTTAATACACCTTTTCAATAATTTCCTAGCTATGAAAATAGTTTCATCTAGCTATGTGTTGGAAAATATCTGATGACTAACTCACACCTAATTTTAAACAAAAAATATCCCCTTCATTAGCAAGATAAAATATGTATGATGCTTTGAAAATTGCAACATATCATATAATCATCAATTATCCTTACCACCAATACTATTGGTTACAGGTAGACATTCAGTAATATCTACTAGAAAGCTGGGTGATAAAGTCTGTGTTGGTTGGATATGAAGTCAGGAAGACCTGAATTCACATCTAACCTCAGACATCATGTGTCCTAAGCAAATCAATTAATCTTTGCTTGCCTTGGTCTCCTCATATATAAATGAAGAAAAAAAGAACCCCTTAATCCTAGGACTTCTGTGAATAAAAAAAATGAGAAAAATCTGTAAAGCCTTTTGCAAAGTTGAAAGCAAACTTTAAATTTATTTTAAATAAATGTTAGCAATAATTATTAAAATCAATTCACTTGGGACTGAAATTTGTCATGACAATTAGATGATGTCAAAAAGGCTTAATGTTAAATAACAATAGATTTGGAGTTAGCAAATCTGAATTTAAATCCAGTTTTATTATCTGTAGGAACTTAGAAAGGAAAGATGGAAGCATTTTTTGAACACCAATCTTATCTATTATGTGTCAGGCACTATGCTGTGTTGTATGAATATCTTGTTTGAACCTCACAACAACTCTGAAGGTAGAAAACTATTATCACCTCCATTTTAAAGTTGAAAAAAATGAGGCAGACAGGAGCTAAACAATTTGCCCAACATTTACAGCAAGTAGGGTCTTAGACTGATTTAAATTCACATCTTCCTAACTTCAGGTCCAATTCTTTATCCACTGAATGGTATAAGTCATTTCATTCCTCTATCTCAGTATACTCTTCTATAAATGAGATGTGTGGGCTAGATAATCTCTTAGTATCAATTTCATCTCTTCTACTAGATTAAGTTGATGGAAATATTGTTTAAAGGATTACATAATAAATACTGAAAATAAAGAATAAATCGTCATCTAGTAGAATTAAGACAAGGTAGGTGAATCTGAGGATAAATCTTTAAATATAACTAGAAACACATGTGCTAGTAAGAATGTTGACCAGTGTCACATTAATTTGGATTTAGGAAGCAATGTAAGTGGATAATTATGCTGTAAACATTCATATAAAAATGTACTAAAAGAATTTCAAATACCTTGGATAAACCAATCCCTATTGAAAGTAGACAACAAGACTTCTAAAATAATGGAATTTCAATGTGCTCAAAAGTATCCCTGAAACTAACTTGGAAAATCAATCAATAACACATCATTTATCCATGATTAACCAGTCATCTTGTTAGTTACTTTGAATACAAATACAAAGAATGAAATATTCTTTATTCTTAAAAACTCTTTATTCTATTATAAACACTGTCTTGTCCTGTCTTTAAAACTAGCTCCTCTTATTTCAGGTTTGTAGATTCCCTTGATTCTTTCAGGTCTTGGTTAGGGAAAAGTTCTTTAGTCCTCCATAGTTCCTTACTTTGCAAAATATCCCCAATTTATCTTTCTACCTATTTTATGTGTACCACATAAGGTGCAGGGCAACTAGATGGTATAATGGATAGTGCTCCAGGCCTGGAATCAGGAAGACCTTGGTTCGTATCCAGTCTCAGATACTTACTAACTAGCTCTGTAACCTTGCTTAAGTCACTTAACTGTTTGCATCAGTTTTATCATCTGTAAAATGGGTTAGAGAAGGTAATGATAGACAACTATTTTTTTTGGCCAAGAAAATGAAAAGTCAGATGCAATTGAAATGATTGAACAACTAGATGACGATTTATTCTTTATTTTCAGTATTTATTATATAATTCTTTAAACAATATTGCCATCAACTTAATCTAGTGGAAGAGATGAAATTGATACTAAGAGATTATCTAGCCCACACATCTCATTTATAGAAGAGTATACTGAGACAGAGGAATGAAATGACTTACTTATACCATTCAGTGGATAAAGAATTGGACCTAAAGTTAGGAAGATGTGAATTTAATATATCTTATATGCATTTAATTGTTGCCATGCTTTTATCCCCATTAAAGTCTGAATTACTAGAGATCATTTATTCTTTTTTTACATTCTCATTCTTTAACAAAGTATATTACATTATACATTTAATAAATGCTAGTTGATTGACTAAAGGGAGAATAGAAAGTACGTGGCACTAGTCTTTACAGAACTATCTTTTCTTTGTGTTTACCATTCCTTCAATTTTCACCATTTCTCCTTTTTTGAACAATTTGCTTATTTGACTAGAGAGTTATAATTGACTGAAAGACATTAACAAGATCAACAGTAACAAAAGTGCTGGGTTTATAGCCCAAAGAGATAATAAGAAAAATACTTGTACCACTTTGTGGTGGCAAAAAAAATCAGAAAATGGGGGACATTTTGGAGAGTGTCTATTGATTGGAGAATGGCTGAACAAATTGAGGTATCTGAGGGTGATGACTACTATTGTGTTGAAAGGAATTGTGAAGGGTTAAAAGTTTTGGTAGGAGTTTGAACAAAGGTCAGGAGAGCAGTTTGGTAATTGCAAAAGAGTATATTTTTAGACAAGTTCAGATAGGAAATAGAAAGGAGGAAAGTGAGACTAATCTTATAATAGCTTATAACTATACCTAAGATCCCAAGCATAAGTAATTTTTCTAAAAAAACCTTAAATCCATCTGCCCTCAAGGGCAGCTTCTTCTGCCAGGGCCATGCCCAGGCCTAAAATTCTCTACACTGACTATCTAATAATTTACCTGCTATCTAACTACCTGCCTAAGCTAATCACTATTCAATAAGGCTGTTAAGGCCTTAAAATCTCTTCCTCTGTCTCCAACTTTTAGTTAGAAGAAGCCATCAGTCTCAGAGACAACAAGAAATACACTCCTATCTCCAGGGGACCCAGAGACAAAAGCCCCTTTCAACTGCCTGCAACTCACCTACCAACTGTCAGCCACATCCTCCCAATTGTCATCAACTGATAGCCTGCACAGCACAGGGGCTCTTACTCAGAAAATTTTTTGCTCCCTTGCCTCTTCAAGAGAAAAAGGGAGAAAAAAAAAACTACTCCCTCAGCAGAATGATGAACTAGAGGATTTCTATGTGAACTAGAAAGATCTCCAAGAATTGATGAGGAGTGAAAGGAGCAGAACCAGAACATTGTACAGAGTAACTGGTACACTATGGCATAATCGAATATATTAGACTTTTCTACTTGCAGCAATGCAATGACCTAGGACAATCCAAAGGAACTTATGAGAAAGAACATTATCCACATCCCAAAGAAGAACTGTGGGAACAGAAACACAGAAGAAAAACATATGATTGATTGCATGGTTCAACAGGGATATGATTGAGGTTTTGGCATTAAAAGATCACTCTTGCAAATATTAATAATATGGGAATAGGTTCTGAACAACAATACATGTATAACTCAGTGGAATTGCTTGTCAGCTCTGGGAGAGGAGAGGGAAAAGGGGAGAGAAAGAACATGAATTGTGTAACCGGTGAAAGAGAATTCTTTACTCTATTTTCTATCCTGAGTTAACACTAATTGAAATACCCCTACATAGCACCTCACTAGACTGAAGACAGGATTAACTCCCCCTTGTCTACTTTTGAACTGAATCAACAAAAGATTAAACACCCTACTTAGTAGTAGGTGAGAAGATAGCAAGGTACATAGAGAATTCACACCTTTAGAAATTCAATCATCCAGGAATCTGTGAATCTTTTTTTTAAACCCTTAAATTCTGTGTATTGGCTCTTTGGTGGAAGAGTGGTAAGGGTGGGCGATGGGGGTCAAGTGACTTGCCCAGGGTCACACAGCCTGTGAATCTTTTTGACAAGAACTTAACCTTCAGAAGATGAGAAGTAGATTCTACAGACACTGTCTACTGGGCAGTACTAGACAACTTGGAAGCTGTGATTGGCCCCTGTGAAGAGGGGAAGGGACAAGAAGTTACCATAAAATCAAGCCTGAACTCCTTCAGAGCATATTGTTTTTGAGAAAATAGTCTGAAGAGATTGTCTTCTCGAGATAGTCTTAGATAGTCTTGGAACTCAACTTCTACTTGGAGTCTGCTGTTGGATTACTTTGTTGGGTGAGTAAAAGAATGACCCCTTTCCTAGCTTTTGGAGAGACTAGCTTCCATTGTGGAAAAGGCCAAGTGGTTACTACCAGCCTTCTTCTTTGAGAGCTAATTTATCTCTGCCAGGATTAAGCAGACCAGGAGCAAAACATTTAGGTCGATAGGATAGATAACTTCTCTATCCCCATCACATTTCTGTTCTTTATTGTTTCTTCTCTATTTGTGAATATTTGTAAATAAATTTCTGACTCAAGAGATAATAAATACTGGCAATCACATCATTTCATATAATCATCATACAACCATTAATTTTAACCTTTGCAAACCATGGAAAAATATCCTAAATTAAAAAAAAACTTTAAAAACCAGTAACAAAATTAATCATAATTTAATTTATAAAATTATTTTCTTCATTTTATGTAAAGTATCTTATATGTCACTTCAATTTAGACATATTTCGGTTGAATATTTTTCTAATAATGCTATGTTTTACTCAAAAAGGTTTTTTAACACCATATTTCTCCTCAATATATGGCATCTGCTCTAGTTTAGTCCCTTACTTTCCAATCAAAATCTGCTCTTAATTATTCTTCCATCACAAAAGATCTCATAAACTCAACCATGCTTCAATAATGGGTGATTTCATTGGTACATTTACTCCCATAATTGATATATATGAAACCCCTTCAAAACTTAGTAGATGATCTTTGAGTTTTATTTTGGCCTGAAATTTCATTACCCTTGACAAAACCAGACATGAATCCTAGACTTGTCCCTGAAAGGAAACCATATAGTGAATCATTAGATATCTACTCTACATCTTTCAAAGTAAATAGCACCTGTCAGAGAGTTTTCTCCATAGTACTCTCTGAAAAGACCATGATGACTTCCATGGCATGATGAGGTATTAGAGTAAGGGAAACTAAATCATTCTTGCTTATGATTGAAAGATCAGTTTCTCAATATATTTCCCATCTCAGAGCATTTTCATTTTTAAAAAAGACATTAACATATACACTGTGTTAACAACTGATGAAGCCAAGGTAGCTGAAATGGTAATAAAATGGAGGGCTGGATAAGGGGGCTGGGATGGGGATGAGAAAGATGAGGGGAGTGGCAAACCAGAACTACCAAGTGTAACATGTGTCTAATTTTTGACCTCTGACATAATACAGTAGGTTCAGTCATTATAAGAAGAAGAATTTGAATCAAGTTATTACTGTAGTTCTTTCTAACTTCAACATTTCAAGAGATATTAATTTTGAATAAATCAAAGACAGGAATCACTATTTCAAATTGAGATGAGGGTATAGAAAACTCAAATGAATTATTAAAACAAAAGTTGTTTCATTCAAGTTGATAAACAAAAAAAGGATGTATTCTAGAGAAAAAAGGAACCCCTTATTAATTAGCAGTATTGATTTAAAAATTAAGAAATGATATTCCAAAAATAGTTATTTTTTCTTTAAGTGATTTAAATATTATCAATGTAAGTTTTACTCAATTTACTATCTTAGTAAATTCTTTCTTCCCAAAACAGAAACAATCATTAGCCCATTCTAGTGCTAATTATCATAAAATCTGAATCCATATGATCATTTTTCATTATTCAATATATATATATATATATATATATAACAGTTCCTGAATGTAATTTTTTGGCTGCCTCATCTTTGTCCATTGACATTTTCTTGTAACATCATCAAAAATTGTCATTCAAGCATCAAAACTTCATTCTTTGGATGATTTTAAGATTAGGATTAAATGAAAATCCTTTCATTCACTGAGAAACAGTTTGCATATGATTTTCAAAGGTCAAAAATTGACTTGAGCTATGTATAGCCCAAGATGGTTGTTATGTTGAATTTTAATTAGAAATATATAAATATTTTAAGATATATAAATAAGTATCCTTTAAAATCTTATTTTTTCTAAGTTTTCAGTATTTATAATTCCAAAATTATACAAATTTGACATTGCTCTAAAACTTTTGCTATATTTTGTATATTTAATTATATACATGTTATTTGCTCAAATGGAACACAAGCTCCTTGGGAGTAGGAGTTGTTCTGTTCTTTGTCTTCATACTCTTTATAGCTTATCACATTATAGGTATTCAATAAATGCTGTTGATTGATTTGTACCAAGGTAGGAAAATAGCTGTTCTGAATTTTACATTCCTTAGAGTTCTGCATGTGACACTAAAGATTAAATGGCTTGCTTGGTGACTAAAGATGAATGAGATGATAGAGAATAGAGTCTATTCAATAGACCAATGTGTTTACTAAAGCATAAAATCTTTGATTTATTCATCTAAAAACTGCTTACTCGTTCCGGGTTAAGATGGCGGCAGAGTAAGAAGCAGCTCTTAACCTCTCCTGACCGAAACACACCAAACTCCTCAAGGGGACATAAAAAAAAGTCCAGACGAACGGAGGAACCCCACAACAGGGCACAGTGTGGAAGGTACATGGAATTGAGGCATTTCCATGCTTTAAAAGGGTGAAACAGCTCTCACTAAATCGCAGGCTGAGCAACCACCCCACACCCACCCCCTCCACACACAACACCTATAGCGCCGAAGCCAACTAAAAAGAAATAGAGCAAGTTTGGGGCACCCATCGAGTCATTGGCAGCTCCGGGGCCTGTTCCTGAGAGCAGCAAGATTTAGGACCCCAAAAAGCTAAAGAAAGCACACAAAATTTGAGCGCGGGAGCAGAACTCAGGAGTGGTGGAGGCATGAGTGGAGGCAGACACAGCCAGGAGCTAAAGCTCTGAAACCCTGAGTGGGGAACCAGTGCAGACGGGTATACGACTGTGGAAGCAGCGCTCTGAGACTTGTAAAGAAACCTCCAGCAGAGGATCAAGCAAGGGGATCCACCAGGGGGCTTGACCGCTGACAGACCCTGAGCGAGAGGATAAACCTGAGAAGCTGCTGGGCTAAGGATGGCTACCCAGTGTCAGGAAGTTCAGAAGAGAAAGATTAACAACAAGAAAAAGAAGTCTTTAACACTCGACAACTTTTACACAGAGAAAATCCAGACAACTGAGCAAACAGAGGAGGAGAACAAACAAGCATCTGGACCCTCCTCAAATAAGGAAAACTCCTCACAAGCTATGGAAGAGTTCAAAACTGAGATTTTGAGGAAAATGGAAGAGATCTGGCAAGAAAATAACTGTTTAAAAGGTAAAATCTTGCAATTGGAAAGTGAGGCTCAGAAAACAAATGAACTGATAAGCAAATTGAACACCAGAAATGACCAGATTGAAAAGGAATACCAGAAGATTATGGCCGAAAACCAGAAGATTACAGCCGAAAATCAAAAGATCATAGCCGAAAACTGAAAGATTATAGCCAAAAATCAATCCCTAAAGGCTAGAATTGAGCAAGTAGAAGCTAATGATCTCTCAAGACAACAAGAACAAATAAAACAAAGTCAAAAGACTGAAAAAAATAGAAGGAAACATGAAATATCTCAATGAGAGAGTGACAGATCAAGAAAACCAGTCTAGAAGAAACAATTTGAGAAAAATTGGTCTTCCAGAAAATCCTGAAATTAATAGAAACCTGGACTCCATACTAACAGAAATAATTCAGCAAAATTGCCCTGAAGTCCTACAACAAGAGGGCAATATAGACATTGAAAGGATTCATAGAACACCTGCGGCATTCGAACAAGAAAAGAAAACACCCAGAAATATAATTGCCAAATTCAAGAGTTTCCAAGCAAAAGAAAAAATCTTACAAGAAGCCAGAAAGAAACAATTCAAATATCAAGGAGCACCAATCAGGATCACACAGAATCTGGCAGCCTCCACGCTAAAAGACCGCAAGGCGTGGAATACAATATTCAGAAAGGCAAGAGAGCTGGGC